>NC_034438.1:73619318-73890855 GCF_002078875.1 Numida meleagris
CGCCCCGCCCCCGCGCCCCCTCAAGTTACTCGAAGAAATCAGATCTGTCAGGACGGGCGAAAAAAATGCCACTTCCCAGCGAGCGGGCGGAATCCAGCCCGGATTTTCAGTCCTTTCTTCTCCTTTTCTCCCTTCCTCCCTTTCACTAATTTACCCGATGTTAGCACATTCTGCCGGTAACACCCGGCCGCCTGTGGGCTGTCGCACGGGATCGTTACTCACTGCTCAGGCGGGCTCCGGGCGCGGGGCTGAAGATGGAGTGGGAAGTTGGGGATAACATTTTTATTTTATTTTTTTAAATTACTTTGACTTATTGCTACGATTCCGTGCTTACTCAGGAAAGCAAACAGGCGCGCACGCAAAAAAAAAAAAAAAAAAAAAGGCAAAAAAAAAGCAAAAAAAAAAAACAACCAAACAACAACCAAAACAACAACAACAACAACAAAAACAGCAAAAACCTGATGCTCCAGTTCTGACCGTGAACGCTGCCTACCGGCGTGCAGAGCTGTGAGTGAGGAACAGCGTCTTTTTTTTTTTTTTTTTTTTTTTAAATTTTTTTGTAAGCGAGGAGGAAAAACCAAACAAACAAAAAAGGACCTCTGATCCGAGTGCCAAAGTAGGGGAGATGTGTCACTGACCGGTCTGTGCGGGCTGCGATGGTACTTGCTGCCTACTGCGTGATCGCTTGCTGTCTAAGTAAAATGAGACACAGAGCTGTTGCTGAGACGAGTGGGAACAGCACTTTGATTTGCTGGTTTAATTAAAAAATGATAAAGGACTGAAGGTAAGCATTCTGCGTCTCTATGTATAGATATTTCGGTAAGCGACGGTGAAAGGGAGAGATCCCTTTAAAAATCGTTTTAACTGAGCTTTGTCAAACACACACTCATTTGCGGTCACTGAGGCCACCTTGGTGCAGATCACTTAAAGTGTATGTCTTAATCAGTTTCCTGTACAGTCAGTAATACTGTATTTAACAGACCTAACAATCGTGTGACCTGGGAGTGCGCTAGGACTGCTTGTAGAACTGTAATCTTGAGTTGATGTTTTTAAGAAAGGTCTTTTTTTCTTTTCTTTCTTCCTTTTTTTTTTTTTTTTTTCCCCTTTTAACCGTGGATTTTAGTATTTTTCAGTAAACGTTTGTGTCGACGGGTTGTTTGTTTTTAATGGAAAGTGTGTTGTGTGAAGGAAAATGAGGTTTCTCGCCCGACCTCCTCTCCCCCTTCCAGAAAAAAAAAAAAAAAAGGGGGGCTTACGTACAAAAGGGGTAAAAGATAATACAGGAATAACACCAAACTTCAAGGGTCTGGTTTAAAGCCACAAAATCCATGGAATGCAGTGGAGAGTGAGCCTGTGTACTTCCTTTTCTGCCTCTGGTGCCTAGGTGGTGGTCCTGGGGTTAAATTACAACATGTGCTCCCACAGCTAGGCACCAGCTCTGAGGCTGCGTTTCCTGAGCTTTGTGGATTTAAATCACCTAGTTAATGGCTTTTTTTTCCCCCCCTCCCTATTTCTTTTCTTTTCGTGGATGTAGCTTTTGAGGATGTTGGGAGACAAGTAGGTTAAGGATGCTCACTGTAAAAGCGTGACAGTTATTGCCTCTGGTTTAACAAACTTAAGGGGAAAAAAGAATGTGGGTAGTGAATTATTTCGGTCCCCTCGCCCTTTTTACTAGTTGCGTTATAGTATGCTAAGACCCAGACTACACGTTTGACTTTTCCTCTCCTCACAGGAAAAGGTGGATGTGGACCACAGGTTACAAACCTAGACACACCTGGAAAAGGAGGACAAGAAGAATTAAATTTAGAAAAGCCCAGCGGAGATAAACGAATGTCCCCACACCTCCAAAGGAAAGTTCATCGGATTTTTACTCTAGAGATCTCATCTTCAGGATGTCATTGAACACTTCCAGTACAGGAAAAGGTGTGGATCCAAACGCGGTTGACACTTATGACAGTGGCGATGATTGGGAAATTGGTGTTGGGAATTTAATAATCGACCTAGACGCCGATTTGGAGAAGGACAGACAGAAATTTGAGATGAATAATTCTACCAGTACCACCAGCAGCAGCAGCACCAGCTCCAAGGATTGTGGGGCTCTGGCTTCCAGTGGGGCTAATACTACCTCAGCCTTAGCTGATGGCCTAAAATTTGCTTCTGTTCAGCCCTCCGCTCCCCAGGGGAATTCCTCTCACAAAGAGACTAGTAAATCAAAAGTGAAAAGGAGTAAAACTTCTAAGGATGCTAATAAATCTCTGCCTTCTGCTGCCTTGTATGGGATTCCTGAGATCAGCAGTGCTGGCAAGAGGCAGGAAGTCCAAGGGCGCCCTGGAGAGGCAACTGGCATGAATTCAGCACTGGGTCAAAGCGCGAGCGGTAACCCAAACGGCAATAATAACAGCACCAGCAGCACCACCGCCATTGCCTCTTGTGGGAAAAACAAGGAGGAGAAACCGTGTAAAAACCAGGGCAGCCGAGGCGCCAAGCGGGATAAGGATGCGGGGAAGTCCCGGAAGGACAAGCAGCACGACCTGCAGCTGGCCCCCCCCAGCGGCCCCGGGGCCGGCGGCGGTGGCCAGGGCCCCCCCGGGCACCTTTACGGCTACGGGTCCAAGGGCGGCGGGGGGGGCGGCAGCCCCTTCCATTGCGCCGCCGCCGCAGCCGCCGGGGAAGTGAGCAAAGGCGCCCCGGATTCAGGGTTAATGGGGAACTCTATTTTGGTAAAGAAGGAAGAGGAGGAGGAAGAGAGCCACAGGCGAGTCAAGAAATTGAAGACAGAAAAGGTAGGACAAAGCTCCTCTCCTCTGCATTCCCCCTGTCTGTGACAAACTGCCTCTGTTTTGTGTCACACCTCTGTCCTTCCCCCCACCAAAGGCGAGGTGCCCCGCAGCCCGTCCCGCTCCCGGCGGCACCTGCCCGCCCTCCGCACCCCGCGCAGCGCCCGGCACGCGGTGCCAGCGTCAGGCTGCGGGTGTGCGGGTGCCGTCCCGCAGCGCCGCCGGGAGACGTCGGCGGCGGCGCGGGCTCCTTCAGCGGGGACAAGGGGCGCCGACGGCGCGGCATGCGCGGCGCGACGGGCCCCGACGTGCGGGGCGTGCGGCGGCGGGCGGAGCCTCCGGGCCTCCCGAGGGCGGGGGGCGGGGGGTGTGCGGAGCTTTGCAATTCCTCCGGGTCGGGCAGCCGGTGTGCCGAGCAGTGACACGCAGGAGGCGCGCAGAGAGGAGGTGTGCGCTTTCCTTCCCTGCGTCGGCGTAGCGGAGGGTGCCTCCTCGACGAATGCCCACCGTCCCGCTGTGGGGGAGGGCGGGCGCAGTGCCGGCCTCCTGCCCTGCCCGCTCCCTGAGGGCCCGGGCCCGCGGCTGCCGGCGGGGTGCCCGAGGCACCGGCAAGGTGAGCGGTGCCGGGTGGCCCGGAGCTCTCTGCTGGTACCGCGTCGTCTGCTTGTGCCGCTTCCCCAGCAGCACCGTTGGGAAAGCGCGCTGACGGAGCGTCCCGCGAGTGTCGGCAGGGCCGAGGTCTCGGGGGAAGAAGTCTCCTCTCCGTAGGGCCCGTCTGTGCTGCTCTCTGTTTCGGAGGTGTTGAAGGTTTTGATGCGTACACGTCGACTTTCCAGGATTGGATTTGGGTGTTTGTGACATGAACTATCAGTAAAAGTCCGAAAATATTTTCAAGGGCTTGCATTCGAGGCAGGGAGTGACATAAATTTCTCCTTGTGTGCGCGTTACTGCTTTTAATGTAGCGTATCTACGGATGAATTTGAATGAGCCTTTGTGACCTTGTCTACACGCGGATGAGAGAAGAGACAAACGGATGTAATTCATACTTATACGTTTGCGCTTTTATTTGCGAAGGTTCTGTTCGCTGTGAAAAGGTGTCACAAAGTCTCCCGCTCCCTCTATTAACTTAGTACAGTAGGCATTTGCTTTTGTTGCCAATGGTCTTCAAATTGCAGTTCTCTAATCTGTTTTAACTATCTAGATAAATTGCCCTAATCCAGTGCTCACAATGGCTGTGGTTAAGGAGTCAGAGCCGTTTGATTGGATTCAGTGGCTGCCTGGAATGTGGGAGGTACTGCCCTTTCGCAACCCCCTTAGCCTTTTAATCTTCCAGCCAAATGTTCACATTCAACAATTTTGTTTAGCTGGCAATCTGAACATTGCCGTATCTCAAAGGCTGCTGTCATGGCAACAGAGATTAGAGAGCGGTGTGGTTTCTCCCGTTTTTGTGTTCTCGACTCACACCAGAGACCGCACGAAGAACACGCGTACGTGCGAGACGCCGCACATGCAGCGCACGCGGAAGGTGTGAAAGCAAGGAGCGGCTCCGGGCCGGGGGCAGCGCTGCACCGCGGCCGCTGCTCCGCGCCGGGCGTGTTTCCAGCCGGTCGGCGAGCGAAGGCTTTGGTGCGGGCCTCGCACATCAGAGCCGTGCGGTGTGGGCCATTGTCTGGCACAACGGAGCGCTTGCTCGCTGCCTTAAGTAATATCCCTTAGCGCTCCCCCTCCTAGAGAGTGTTCATTTCCAGACAGGCGGTAATAAAGAGCCTCGTTGCTGACGGTGCTGAGAGTGAGATTTGAGTGTCTTATGTTTGCCGTTTTGGCTTTTTTTCTCCCAGCCCCCCCCCCAAGTGTTTATCATGATGGTTTTGTTTTGTTTTTGTTTTAGCAAGGGTTTTAAATTAATGTTCTCGCTTTGGCTGGAACTGGATATGCATCACTTGCGCAAAGCACCTTGCATCTGTAGATACACAGTTTTCAAGCCTGCATGTTAAAAATCAATTTCCATTTATCGTCACGTTGTGAAAGGCATGTCTCATGAATTTGGATGTGTCCTACTAGATAGAAACGAGTTAACGCCCGCTGAGTCAAAATCCAAAGGTTTTTGTATGTGGTGTGAAAGACAATACTGCATTTGTTTACTGTTTGTGAAAAGCTTGGGGCAGATTCCCAGGAGTTGTAGTCAATGTTTAGTTTTCACAGCGTGCTTCAATGTCTATTTTTGGACTATTTATTCTGTTTCCTTGCTGCGGAAAGTCGTGTAAAACATGATAAATTGATCTTACGAAGCCTAATTAAATCAGTGACTGTGTTCTGCTGGCTTTTTTTAATGCAGAAACCACAAGTATGTTGTAAAAGTTGCCACTCCCCTGGTATGTGGATAAAGTCAAAGCATGCCGTAATTCTCAGATGTTTGAGCTATATTCGTGCAGCCCATTCTGTGGTTAAGCCACCAGTGACATGTCTGAATAAGTAGCTTTGACAGGTAGGCTAACCACTCCTCAGGTTCTTGGTGTTAAAACCTGTCTCCATTTTCCATCCCTTATCCACGCTCAGCCATTTTTAGCACAGTTACTGTCTGTCAGCAGGAACAGATCTTCCTCTTTTTAGCCGTGTTTCCGTATTTCTAGCAGCTGTTACGTTGTCCATCTACAGCCATTTACTTGGTGTGTGTTACAGGAGGATCAGGGTGTGCAGCAGGACAGCTTAACTGAGATATGGGAGAGTTGTATTTCGCACGTAGAGATCTGTGTGCTTAAATGAAGACAATACAGAAAATCTGGAGCTGTGGCCTGAGGTGCTGAGCTGCAGCTTGTAGTTGAATGCCTGGTGACACTCAGGAGCGAATGTCCCTCTTGTATTGGCATACTGCTTCTCGTTTTGGTTGTTTTAAGGAGATGAACGCGTTGGCTGGCGTTGCCTGTTTTGTCTTGGCTCCTTGTGGCAGGACTAAGGGTAAGCCACGCTTCATCGGGCAGCCTTGCGATTTGTGCCCGCTGATGTAAATCATTTAAGTACACGCTTTGATTAATGATGTGACAGAGATATGCTTTTCATGTACTGTCCTGGCTGGCCTTGGATGTAGCTTATTCACTGTGAAATAAAAGGGCAAACAGGTCACCGGCTTCAATTAAAGAACAAAGTCTATTGTTGTTTGACAGCAAACTGTTTTGAAAGCTGCACTGGGGATCTGGCTGCTGCGGAGCAATAACGCCGGGCGCCTGCAGCGGTGCGGCTGGGGCATGCTGGGCCCGGCGGGCCGGGTGCAGGGCGCCTGGAGGCAGCGCTGGGAGCCCGCAGCCCGGCGGGGAGCTGCTGGGAAAGCGCCTCTCCTCAGCATCGGTAATTTTACAATTTTAATAACTTCATAAATACCCAGTAAAAGGGAAGGGATTGATTATCCAGATGTCACGAGGTTAACCGTGTTCTCCGTGTTAAAGGGGCTTGCTGCAAGGCTGTTTTAATTATAGCTGTATAAAGACTTGTTTTTCCAAAGTAGCGTTTTATAGTCCAATAAATGAAATGTATGTTAAAAGTGCTAAGCAAAATCTCCTGTAACCGCAGAGGTGTTCAATAACCAGACTCAAGTAACATGGAAAGCACCATCTGTTCCTGGTTTCCAGCAAAAAAACAGGAACCGAATGGCTGACATTTGCTCATATTTTTGAGACTCTTTTCTTCAGTATTATTATTATTATTATTTTAAAAAGTTCACCTGGCACTTTATAGAAGCTTTGTGAGATGCAGTAATACAGGAGAGGCTGTGAAAACACATGTTCGTACAGACAGTTAACCGGTTCCGCTTTCATGTAAAGAGATTTCCAGAAGCTCAGTCATTGAAGAATTCATAATAGAGAATCACCTCCTGCAGGCAAACACAATAAGGGTCAGATCTTCAAAGGTCTCACTGTTTAGCTAGAACCTGAACAATTCTGATTTTCCCTAAGAAGTAAAAGGAAGGAGGAGGGGCAAAAAAAAAAAAAAAAGATGACTCTCAAAAGACAACTTTAGCAAGCTTGTATATCTACCTAATTACGTGTGATAAAACCGTCGACCAAAGTTTTCCATGGACAGACTTGGGAGAGGTGTTCCAGAACTGTCAACTGCGGGAAAACTGCTCTTTCAAAGAGAACTGGAGTCCTGTGCTGTTTGGCAATGCGATTCCGGGCTGCAGCCTGAGCACTGGATAAAGCACCATCCAGCCTTTGTCTGGGCCCTTTGACTGAAGCTAGTAGCCGGTCTTGTGCCGCCCTAGATAAAGGGCATTGTCTGTGCCTGCTCTGACAGGAGGCAGGCAGGTCGGTGGCAGACTGCAGGCAGTCCTGTGCAGTGCTGGCCGGAGCCCTGGCTTCACGCCGCAGCGTGCTGTGTCTTCCCACAAGGGCCTGGTCACTGGGGTGTTGGCTTGTGGGTGATGGCGTGAGTCAGAAGTCTGAAAGGCGCAGGTCTTTCAGGAAGTAAAATAGTGAAAATTAGGGAGGACGCTGTTGAGAGTAGGTGGCGATGTGGAATATAGTGGTACCCCTTGCATACTGAAAACTTGCCATCCACAGGGCTGCTTATGCACCTCCCTCATGAACTGCTGAAGATGCCCAGAAGATCCATTATCATGCTCAGCGCTGGCGTGTCCAGTGCTGGATGGTCCCAGCGTGCTGCCTGTGCTTTCTGAACTTACTGTGCTCTCCATGCTGAGTCACCAAACCTAGGGACACCTGGGCATGTCCTGAGGTCTGTGTTGGCTGCCCAGGCTGCTCCAAGGCTTTCTTTCAGCTGAGAGGCGGGCTGCCTGCTAGGTAGGTTAGCACCCATTGGATGGATAGGTGAGCAGTGGGTGGAGATGCCCCTGAAGTGGTGCCAGGTGCCATGCTAACATGCTTTTCTCCCTTCCAGACTACTAGGATTGCTTGTGTCCCAAAACCACACATAAGGTTAGAGGCCATGAAACTGGTTCTTTGCAGCAGTAGGTCCGAATAACCTTCCTGAGCAGAGGCTGGAAAGAAATGGAGTGGGAGATATTGGCCAGATAAGTACTGAACAACTGCCTTCAGAGTGCCCAGTGTATCTTGAAACTGCACACCTGCTTGCACCAGAGCCCACAGCCTTGGTTATAAGGCTTTGAAGTGCTCTTTTTACTTACATGCTGTGTTTCTGCAAGCCTTAGGTGGTGCTGCCAGTGTGCACGGTATCTGAGCACGTTATACAAGCTTTGTCAGCAGGTTGTTTCTGGGAACGCCAATGTTTCTGCCATCAGAACTACTACCTTTGCCTGCATTTTTGATAAATTCCCTATTTTGGGTTTCCATCACCCACCCTCGGAGGCAGATTGTCTCACTTAGCTTGGTGTGTAATTGCTGGATGTTCTGTATTTCTCAGAATGCTCTGTTTTTGAATTGCCTGTCAGCTGTGTGTGGCAGATTTATCCTATGGTACATGAGTAGGATTGCAGAGTTAACCATGTCTTGCTCTGAACTTCGTACAGGGCATCAACAACCAGGTTATCCTTTACTTGAAGTGGCTGACACTGTGCCGACTTGACATTGTTCTTACATGGTGTTCTAACACACATTATATATGTCACTGCATTTCCTGAAAGGATGGAAAGGCTCTTTGACTTCTCAGTTGTGCTTTATTGCCTGCAATAGAAATATATCCTCTCAAGGGTCCTTGGGTGGTGGTCATATTTGTGGATGCAGTGACTTCGGTTGCAGGGCTGGCCATAGTTTTGCAAAACCTCTAGCTAAACGTACATATCGAGGTGCTATTTTTCTTTCTTGATAACAATCGCAGGGAAAATACCCATCTTTTTAAAAATCTTGGTCTGCACGTAACATTCCCTGTTGGGTGAAAGATAGTGTAATGGTGGTCTGTGAAAATTTCTGAGTATGATGTAATTGCAAAATATAAATAGCTCCTTAAAATTTACAGGAGCTAATTTATGTTTCTTTTTTTCTTCAATCTGGCAAACTTCTTCCCTTGTCACACGAGGACGTTTCCTCTCCAGCACTTCTGTGGTGCAGTGTTTAACTGAGAAGTGTAACAGTGCAAGCTTTCATTTTTTAATTTGTTTAAAAATACGTTTGAAATAAGATAATTCAAATAAAGGTAATAACTAGCTTTCGTAGCAGGACGTCAGGAGTTTTCTTAATGTGAGATTTTAAATCACATTTTTTTTTATAATGTTCCTAAATTAAAACCATGACTTACTCCAGACTATAATTAGCCATTTGGGCAAACGTGAAGTTTAAACTACAACTTTGAGTTCTGTTGTAGCCAGGGTTTCAATAAGCACTCTCTGCTGCATTTTGCCTTAATTCTGACGAAATGATCTTGGCAATCAGAACAAAAGCATCTGGGTGAAAGGTTGTAAAACTATTCAGAGTGCCTTGACTGACAAGCAAGTTCTTTGTAATGTTTTTCATCTTTTTGGGAAAGCCAAAAGAAAATTAAAGGGAATAGAAATAGTTTCTTCTCATGACCCTGTGCACGTGTACGCATGCGCATTCTGTGTGCTTATAAACAGGACTGTTTGGATAATAAAATCTGAGTGAGTAGGGTGAGCTGCATGGAATGAGATAGGATTGAGGACTGCATATTATGTTGTTCTTCTGATTGAAGTGTTTGATTAAACATTACCCGTAAAAAAAAAAAAAAAAAAGTTGCATTTAATCGAGAAAGGTTTGATATGTCAATTTTTCTAGTAGGCTAGCACATGCAGCTTGATCTTGGCTTCTCTAGCAGCCTCCCATATTGTCCATTGAGGCTGTTCAGAACAAAGTCACTGAGAATTTGAATTTGAAGTTATTTTTGTTTTCCCTAGTAAATTTTAAAGTAAAGAAGCGCGGTGTTGAATTGTGTCCTTTGTGATAAACCTTCCTCAACCATTATGACTTCATACTGGTCTTAAGAAATAAAAAGCACTGAAAACCTGGTTCTCCCATCTTCCTTTTCCAGATTTTTTGATCTGTCCTAGCCTAAATCTTATTCCTGGGCACTAACCCAGCTTTGCTGAGGTGATTCAGTCTCCCGAGAATCTCTGCTGTCAAATAATAACGTAAGAAAAATGTGCCCGTGGGGATGTTGGAAGCATATGCCAATAGTTGTGCGCGAATGTAATTTATTGCAGTCAGAAGAGGAAACTAAAATCTATTGATTGTGGTTACTTGTTGTTTTCAGAACACTGATATTCTGGTTGTTGAATTGTCTTGTCATGTTAACCAGCAAGCAGATGGCATTATGCCACCAACGCATATTTGACTTAAAGGAACTTCGGAGGTTTTGATGTGTTTTTTTTTTTTTTTTTTTTTCCCTCTTATTTCCCCTGTGGCTTCTTTTTATTGAAGAGTAACATGAGAAGACCTGGTAGCAATTTTATGGCTTTCCCATAACAGTTTGAAATAATAGCTTGGCCTTTGGTTGCCAGTCAAGTTTCTACGAGTCAGCTTTTTTTGTCATGTGGCACTGTCGTATAAATAGTATAGCTGTAGTTTGTCCTCAGAAACTGGCTCTATTTTTTGTGCTTCAATTAGCAATGGGAGTCTAAGCACCAGTTGGTCGCACTTACCTAAACTCCTCAATTTCACTCTCTGTCATTCTGATTTTGGCCACAGCTGGCACCTCACAGTGTTTTTTGCGTTATCTTTGAAATTAATTTTGGGCTCTGTTAAGTCCACCTCAAACTGTGGGTTCGCACACTCGAATGCCAACACCTTCACTGATGAATTCCAGTGGTGCCGTGTTGAACTATGGTAGAAGTTGCTCTCTGTATTCCTCCAGGCGTTCGTTACACAAGGACAGATATTATAATTTTCATTGCTTCTCTCAACCATTAAGAAGAGTCGAAAGCCAGTTGTAATCTCTGTTCTCACAGTGCACAGGGCCAGACCGAATTATTTTTGGATTTCCTGTTACCTCCTTGGCCTGATTTCTGCAGATGGCTCACGTTACAAGCAACAATAATGTTTGAATTGGAAGGGTTTGGTCTTTGGGTTTTCATTCTTCGTGGAGAACTGTTTATTTGTGTGTGGTTTGCCACACTACATGGATAGCACTATCAAATCTATGCTTTATTACAGGCTTACAGCAGCAGAGTAATGGCAGTAGTTGAATGTCTCAGCATTTCATGTTCTTGCCAATTCTCTTTTGAAGGAGGGGAATGGAACTAGATCTGTATCTCTGCAGCAAAAGGTAATAGTTAGAAGGAAATATAATTAGAAATAGACCTCATTTCTCAAGTCAACTCTGTTTCGCTGCTAGAAATTTCAAATGTGATTTAGTAAATATCGAGGGAGTTGTTCAGTTAGCTTACACTGCAGATAGAGATCTAATACTCCAGAGGTATTCTGGCTGTATTGAGCATATTTGACATAAAGTTTTACCAGTTACTTTTTGCTCAGGGTTCAATGTTAGGCAGTGGGTTGAATTCGTTTCTAGAATTCGAAGGAAACATTTGATTGTAATTTGAAAAGAGTTTGAAGGTTGTTGTTCCACGCCCAGTGTTGCTGAAAATCTCATTCACAGACCCTTCAACCACAAGCAAGGTGTAGACTTATATAATCTTTTTAAGGATAGGATCATGTAAATGCATGCATACGTATATAAATAAACATATTTGTGTGTGCATGTGTGTACATGTTTGTGTGAATATAGGGTGTATGCATATACACGTCTGTGAAGAAAAGCTACAATTTTAATAAAAGTAGCAGCTGAGTTTTGGCTGATATTCTTTATGTACATTTCATGTCCAGATCCTTTAATAGGCTTTCCTGTGGCATTGCACCAGATGCCAAACATTGAAGGAGAAAGCTAGCAGCTATTTCCTTTATGGCATTGGTGCATTTTCCTTTACACTTCAATTTTTATACACTCCTCCAACCTTTCCTAATCACCTGTTAAATATAATTTTTCCTTTTGTCTCTGATGTATCTGTCTGCAGGTTTCTGTGTTGTTGTCCGCTTTAAAAATATGAAAACTTGATTTTTTTTTTTCTTCTGTTAAGAGCTTAATGCTTTGACTCTTGCTCAACTCAGCTGAGCAGTCATTACATTATGCCTGAGTGAATCCTGCTTGAGATGAGTCCAGGTTACAAAATGGAGCCCACTATGACCAGGTTGATCATTCCTGTAGCAACTTGAGTCACTGCATGATTTGTGGTTTTGTTTTTTTTTTTTTGCCCACCACCTGCATAATACTTTTTCCATTCTTACTCTTTCCTTCACCATCTCTCTGAAAATAAGGGCTTCATGGCTGTGGGCTGTTACTGCTGAGATATGACTGAGAACTGCATGCAGTACAGCGAAGCACATTCATTTTCAGCTAGTACCCGTTTATTGCCTTGAGCATTGTAAATCTGTCAGCTCTTCACGATGCTTTCACCTCTTTCTTCATTTGCTCCAGCTTCTAGTTTGACAATGTTCCCCTGAGGCAGAATTTTAATCTGCTTCCAATTAGTTGCAAAATGTGACTCAAATTTCCACATTATGGCTGCTGTTTTACTTGCACACACACATCTAGAAACAAATTAATGCTCTTGAATATTTATTTTTGATCCTTAAGATTTATTCTGGGAGGAGAAGTTGCCAACTATTCTCAAAGTACCTCCAAGATTTACCTTTTTAGCTTAGATTGTAGTATATGTTTCAGAATTAAAATGCTTCTTTCTGCTTAATGTTTACAAAACCTTTTCAGCTGATCGGTAATTTTTGAAGACGCATCACATATGGATAAATTCTAAAAATGAACACTGCTTACAAGTAAGGCTAAAAATAGCTTGTGATTGCTATGCCAAATCAGGATATGAGGCTTTTTTTCCTGTTCTTGCAGACCTAGCACAACAGATTTTTTTTTTTTTTTTGTCTTTACTTAGTTTTTCAAGGTGTATTTATTTGCCATATATTGCAAACCACCTGTTATTCACAACTCCAGCAGTCATTGTCATTTGTTGAGAGGGTGGGAGAGGAGAGTCAGAGATCCATTTCGTTGTTAGTAGGTCTTCATAGATACCGCTAATTATGGTCGGTTTGCATGCATCACTCTGTAGGTGTCTTTACTAACGCCGGTGTGAGTTACGTGGTATACCTTTACAATATCTTACATAAATGGAATGAGTTTTCAGGATTCTCAGGTAACGTTTGTACTCCCATTAGTAGTTGCATTAGGAACATGGCCTTTGCAGTCTTGTTCACTGAGGAAGTGGATTCTTGAGTGGAAAGTCCGAAGATCGCTGTGGAATGGGCTGGAATCTAAACCTTGCTGGGAGTGTAAACTTTAGTCCTTCTTTGGGCCAAGCTGACGTGCCAGGCTCTGTGGCAGTTCTGCTTGATGACCCTTCTGCCCTGGTGCCTTAAGTCGGTAGTTGCCTATATGGAGCAACACGGTGTATTCAATTCAAACATACCAGTAGCTAAATTTATAGGTGCAAATCTTCAGTAGAGCTTAGCACTCTGCAGCTTGGCAGATTGATGTCAGCAGCCGTAATAGACTTTAAATAGGCTTGTGGAATTTCATTGGGGGTATATTGCTGAAGTTGATATTGCTAAGTACCTGTCATTTCTAAATGAGATTTGCACCTGTAAATTTAGCTGTTCATTTGTAGTAATTCACTTACCTATATACAGATTTCTTTTAATGTTTCACTGTCTTTACCATCCCACACTGAGGCTGCAGCCTGCTAGCTGCATGAACATCTGAATGGAGTTGAACACATATGCATAGTGTTTGGGTTCACAGTTTCTGAGACAGTGTTTTCCATCAAGGACAGCGATGTAAAAGCAGAGATAGAAGAAAATCACCTTGATGTTATTCTGTGTTCTCTTGAATCAAAAATGACTCTTAACTGCATAGATGAGAAGTCTAGCACGTTATTTATTTCTCTGAAGATTTCACTTCCTCTGGTACACTCCTGTGATTCACAACATCATTTCACAGGGAAACAGTATTTACAAACATCGTGAAACGCTGCAGCAGTGTGACCTTTTTTTTTTCTCACATCGTAGTCTTTGAGGTTCAGCTCTGTACTCAAGGTGAACTGCAGTTCCTCTGATTATCAGCTGTTGAGGAAAGGATGCACAGATAATTGAAGCCAAAGTGTAATGAATGCATTTGTAGCTTACAGTAGTGGATTTAGAGACATCTGGCAGTGCACCAGTGCAGCATGTAGCGAACACCCCCCACGCCCAAAGGTATGTACACATATGCATACATGCATGCAACCCCACGTTATTAATTTTTCAGGCAAAATCCACAGTGCTTTTGAGAAGCATTAAATGCTTTTGTTGATAGCTTATAGTTTTATAAACTCTAAATGAGCTTATTGCCTTTTAACCAGCGCTAAATAATGGAAGAACCTATGAGCCTCAACATTGGACAGCAGCCAAATAGCCAAGGGGGGGGGGGGGGGAAGAGGAAATGAATGGTTTAATTGTAGAGCAAATCATTTGTTTACAGATTAAGACCTATTTGGCAGCCAAATCCTAGGGACAAGGAGATGAAAGAGGGAGGCACTAAGGTGCAGGAAATGAGCTCTGCCTTTTGTGTCTAAGTCCTGCTATTTTGCACCTCCTCCCAAAGAAGAGGAGGCAAGGAAGAAGAAGTTAACGGCAGAGGCTGCTGAGCACGGTGCAAGTATTTAGCAGGAAGAAAAGAGTGAGAGAAGGGAGCGTTGTGTGCGCTTTGCACTCTGACAGCAGCCTGACAGCTGGAGCTGCTTCCAGCTAAGGGGCACCTGTTGGTAGCAAGGAGGCCTGCCCTAATTTGTTTTCTGTCTGAACAGGGGAGTTGGAATGCCCTGCTAATCTCAGAAAGCGTAATGCGTTTGCCTGAAGCCTTCTCCCTGAAATGCACTTGAGCATACTCGCAAAAATTTATTTATTTTTCCTTCTGGGAGAGGGTTTTTTTTTTTTTTTTTAAATGGGCTTTTGTTTCAGTATTGTAATTAATTAGCAGGCGGTTCAAGTGGTTCAAAAGTGCTCGTGTTTCCCGATTTATTGTTGTATGGCTTTTTTTTCAAAATACCCAAGAGCTGGTACCCTGAGCATTTGAAGATACCATTTCCATGAGTCATTGCTTTGAAGACCAAACTCAAGAAAGTGTTAAAGCACAAGAGAAGCAACCTCTACTGTTAAAGGCTGGTTAAGGTTTTCTGTTGCAACTTCCAATTCTTTTTTTAAGTAATTTGCAGCCTTTTCATGCTTTTACCTTCTGAGCTGAATTTTCTCTGACTTCTTTACTGTAATTTCCCCACCATCACCACCATGAAAATTAATTTGGGAGGTCTGAGCATGGAATATGTATATTAGAAGCCAAACCCTCAAGTCAAAGAAAACATTCTGCTGTTGTACAAAACATCACTGCTACCAGTGCCTTGGGAGACAAAGCCTTTTGGGAGGATGTGCTATGATTATTCATGTGAAAATTGGCTTTGATTTAATCGTGTCATGAACAGTCTGAAGAATATGCTGGGCCTTTGTACATTTTGCTACAAGTATTTGATTTTCTGTCCTCAGTGACTGCAATAACTTAGTGTGAGAGAAGGAGTGGGCTTAGATGAGCTTGGCAAGTTGCGTCTGGTGATGTAAAGCCATTATAAAATGCCATTTTAGTTTGATTCAATGCCATTTTAGTTTGATTCCCTCTAAAATGGGGTAAAGTAGGTGTTTATCCTTTTGACTCACAGCAAGTTCATGAAAAGAAAAATCAAGAGATCTGGGCAAGATTCACTTGCCTCTTGTTTGTGTTTGAAATCCAACAAAGGATTTCCCTGGAAAGAAATAGGAAAATTTTCAGTGTGCCTTATGCTGAATAACTGCAAAAGGACAGAGAAAAAGAAGTTACATGAGCTTTATGTGTGGCCTTTTTAAAGTGCTTAGCACAGCAATTGGTTGTTGCTTGTAGTATTACTCTTTCTGCTAACATATAAGCAAGCATAAAGAGCAGTGCCAGTAGCTTGTGCCATTAGGCTTGTTCCTGACAAACTGTAGTCTACCACCTAGTAACCCTAGGAGATGTACTCTTCTCAACAAAACATTTTCTTTCTTTGCATTAATTTCTGCTGTATTTCCTTAACCCAGACAGTGAGAGAGACTATGTGGTAAGGTGCATGTAGCTCTTTTGCAAGTAACAGCCCATTGCACCCAACAGCACATGGCTTTTAGAGGTGGAATCTGCTTGCTTGGGAGTGAACGTCAACCTCTCTGCAAGGAGGTTACTGCCTAGAGAGTTGCATGAGAAGTATGCATGGTAATCGTATGCCTGTTCTTGTGTGTTTATGTCCCTTTGTTTTCTCCAATAGCAATGCAGGGACTGTTTCTCTTGGGGCATGAAAATACGGTCTGTGGTTAACTGACACCTATTTGGTAAGATGAGCATTGACATCATATGCTGTGTGATTGAAAGCAGTGTTCTGAGCGAGCCTTACAGAACTTCGTGTGCTGGTATTATGATCTCACATTGTGCATTAGAACATTTGTAGCAGAGCTGGCAGAGACCCAGAAGCAGTCTGCAATAGGAAGTTTGTTTCCTCTGGAGGCATAGCCTCCACATGGTAATATTTTTTGCATCTAATTAGAAGTGTATAAATTTTTTGTTGTTGCTGCCTCTGACAGAGGCAAGGATGGTCTTTACACTGCATGCTAAAAATGATAGCTTTGAAGTACTGGGTGAAGTTTCATAAATCCTCATGACAATATTATTCTTTTTTTTTCTGTGGGTGTATGAGGCTCAACTGTCTATAGATTGCTTCAGCCCAGGCTACATCCTACTTTTTTGACCAGTGTAGTAAAGTCAGGCTTACTGAGCTTTCCTGTCTCCATAGTAGAGTCAAACCCAGTCGTTAAGCCGCGTTGCCCTGAGTGTGTGCCTTGGTAAATTCAAAAGTAAAGTTACCTTCTAAATCAGCAATTTAAGACCAAGAATATTACTTCATCTCAGGATTTTGGAAGATTCCCTCTGAGCTCATTTTGATTTTTTTTGTACTGAAAGCCAAAGATCTGGTAAAATTATGAGAAATACAAAGAAAGTTGCTAACATGATTTGAACCCATTGAGGTAAAAATAGCTGGGGAATAATATTTATGGTGGCAAGAGAGCTCCTCTGCCTTGTGATTACATTTAACAACTTCTAATTCTTCCAAGAAAAGCCAGACAAATTTAATACTGCTTTCAGAATTGAGTGAGGGATAAGAGGAGGAAACCAGGTTAAACCACTTGAGTTTTTTCAGGATCTTCCAGGAATCAAACCTTTGATAAGTTTAAATACGGAAGTCAGAGTACCTCTTTTCTCTGTCCTGTTTGTCCTACCTCTGTCTGGCCCTTGGGTGTTTTCAATCAGGTCTTGCTTCTGTTGCATAAAGAAGTCGCTGTCTTCACTTGCTTTTGAAACCAGCTCTTGGATGAGGGGTAGGATACCTGTGTTGTTTGTTGCCATGGGTTCAGAAGTTTCAGTGTTTTATCTTAGACAAGGTCATCCAATCTGGAAACTAGGAATTAGTATGCCTCCTTTTTCAGATAACTAGGCTAATTTGTTTTATCCACTGCAAAATTCATAAAGCATTGTCTGAGAAACAAGGTTACGAGCAGGGAGGAAACATTAGTTATTCTGAGATTAATTGACTCTCCTTTTAAATTACATTTTCCTTTAAAAATAAATGTACTTCTCACTTGAGGGCTGAATTACTGCATTCGTTGTTTAGGGGGTGTAAGAGCAGAGCATCCTTGCAAGTCTTTTCAGTAGGGAAACATAATTTTGTTGCTTTGGTTTAAGTTAGGCAGCACTGAGAAGAGCCAGTACTTTCAAGATCAAATCCTATTACAGCGCTATAGAAGTCCTTTGTTACCTGTATCAGTTTGCCACTGTGGAAGTGGGCTATGGTAAATCTTGTTTTCTTGACTTAAAGAAACGAAAAGTCACATTTTTGCTGAGTCCTCCTGCAAAAGATTTTGCGCAGCTCTCTTAGGAAAGAATGTCTGCAAATTTGTCTTGTCCATGTGTAGCCTTTGCATCTGGTTGTGTAGTGAGTGAATCTGTGAGCCGGGTGTGAATGGAGCAGTGCGAGGAAAGAACTGGCAGCTGACTGCTAGAGGATGCTTCAGCCTGCAAGTATTGGTGGAATGGTTTCGTTAGCTTTCTGAAAACCAAACTAGAGCTGTGATCCCATGTGGGGTTCTCATTGCATTTGCCCAGGGTACAGTCAGTGCCCATCACTGATGGATGCTTTCTCACATTTTCTCCTGCTTTCTACAGATGTGACTGTTCCTTAGCTTTCTGCTTTGGAGAAAAAAAAAAAAAAAACCCAAGAAGTCTGGGTGGTCCCGATAGCATGCTTATTCGAACACAGCATCCAGCTTGTTTGAAATAAAAAGTGACTGTGTGTGTGGTTATGTGGGCAGTTTGCTGAAGGGGGCAGTGATCTGTGAGGAGGTGAGGTGGGGCAGGTGGTGAGGAGCTGCCTTTGACACCCTCTGTTGGGTCTGGCTCAGCTGTGAGAAGGTGTGTGACGGCAGCCCAAAGGTCCTGAGTTTATTTGAGCATTGAGACAGACGCTTCCAAAATCCTGGTTAACCGGAGGAATTCATTAAACAGCAACAACACAAATAAATAAAAATGAGCATTTAGCATCTTTCTTCTTGAAGGTCACCATGGCTTCGTGTGTAATTCTTTCTCCATCCACCAGATCAATGATCATTCTTACTTTTGCTTGCATTTTTGTGGTAGTAATTCCTTGTGGCATAATCTCTCAAGGAAGTGCCTTTTTCATTTCTTCTTTTCCGTCTAGTGGCATATTCAGCATTACCAGAAGAGGTGGAAAATAAGCATAATTCCTTCAAGGCCCTCCTGTTGGTTTGACAGATTGTATATGTAACCAAATCTCTTGTTCTTTGCTGTAGTCTGTCACTTTTCCCTCTGGCTTCTGTGGATTTATCAGCCAGTTACTGAGGAAAGTATTTCCAAACTGATAGGAAAATGTGTTACGAAACTGCAAAAACATAGCAAAGTTTCCAGGGGAGGCTGTGTGTCTGGAACACCTCTTTCAGGGCTTTCGTTTTGTTGAGGGAATTAAGTAGGTTTCATTAGCCTGAAGCGACAGCACCTTTGGAAATCTGAGTGTGAAGATTTTCTTTTGTCGCCCTGTCTTGGGAGTGTCCATATAGCCTTCCTCCTTATCAATATGTGGAAGTTCTCCAGTGCCTGTCTGGTGGCCGGGCACTGGAGCAGGTAGGGGTGCCACGGACAGCCAGGAGGATGGGGATTTGGGGCATAATGGTGGGAGTGGAAGGAAATCACTTCATGTGAGAGAACTGCACTCAGGTGGGAGGAGAACTCACCCTTGTTCAGTTGAGGAAGCTCTTATGGGGGGGGGGATGATGATGTTAAATCACATCTGGGGGGATTTTTTTTTTGCCTTTCTTGCCTGCACACTTGCCTTTTAAAAACTCATTTTCCAGTTTCATAGATTGTTTTGGAGCAGGCGCCGTACAGAAACAGCTTTGTCTGTACAGCACTCTTCAGTGCTGAATAGTCTTTTTTGGAGTCTGTTATTGGCCTGCTGGTTGTCCAGTATGTCAGGTATAATAGTTAGGGTAACCTTTGCTAAGAGGTGATCATGTAATTCCTTGTGAGGGTGATTTAATTTGGTAGATTCTCTGGTTATGTCGCAAATCCATGCAGTGGCCAGGGGAGGTGGTGGTGGAAATGGAATGTTGTTGTTCTACTCTTCATGTAGAGCATTAGTTGGGTTCCTAAGAACTAGCCCATGATGAGGAGTTAAAAATACCTCTTCAGAGGGGAAGGCCGCTCAAGAGTGTATAAGCCATCAGTAAGGCACGGACAGTCTTTTCCTTCAGTGTTTGTGTTGCCAATGGGAGGTCAGTGGAACAGGAATCTTGCTTTTTTTTCCCAATTCTCTGACCATACCCACACTACAGTGTTGCAAGTACAGTGTGTGACGCTAAGGTGTGGCTTCTTAGTAACCAGTGTGCCTCAATGAACATTTAGTTCTTTTAGATACCTTTTCCTATATATTTTCCTATAGATCCTTATGGCTGTTGTAACTTGGATTTCAAGCTACTTTCATTCCAGCTAGGGAAGGCTAAAGAGCACAGGGGATGTGTATTGGCAGTCACTTACACATCGGTACAGAGGGCTGAAAGCAAACCACTGCGTTCCCTGGCTCATCGTTGTTCACCTCTGGTAGAATTCTTGATGGTTTCAGCTGGAACCAACTCCTGGTTCTCTGCTCTGGAACTTCCTCTTCCAAATGTTTACATGCAGGTATCATGGGAGTTACCATGATGATGACATGTGACATTTTCAGGGCTAGCTTGAATGACCTGACCTGAGAAAGCTCGGGTATTTCTAGACAGAGACAATGTAGGAGGCAAGTCAGCACCCTGATGCCAAATGAACATCAAGACTGTTTTGCTTTTTGTCTAACCTAATTAAAGATCTAAAGAGATGTGTTAATGAGCCGCTGGTATGACCTGCACGTTGTTGCTTCCCTGTAACTTGAGCTTGACTAAGTGTGTGTAAGTGGAGGAAGTACTTGGCTGTGATGGCTGCAGCTGTAAATCTTACGTGTTTGGAAAGTGAAGGCTATATTTGCCATTCCCACAAAGTCTGTGTCTTAAGTTAACACTGCCTTTGATTGTCAAATCAAAGTTCAGTGAAATGGTGTTTGTTCCCAAGATGTTAACTTTCTGAAAAGCCACTGTATATCAGTGGCTGATGTTTATAGAATCAGCATGTTGTTAAATAAACAAATTAAACGCCAATTATAACTCGAGCATTACAACCTTAAAGTACAGCCATCTGACCTTTCTAAAGATACAGCTTGTGCACTACTCTGTGCCACTGTTATCATTAATTAGGAATCAAAATCTAATAATGAGAATGTTTGCTCTCTGATGAAGTGAAATGTGGAGATCTCATCCCTGTTTGTTGCTGCTGTTACAAGGAGTGGTGTTGTATCAAAATCCTCCGTCGTCACTGTTAATAAACGTGTTACTGATAGGAATTTTGCTCAGCAGATTAGCAGTCCTTTGCTGCCGGTATTGTTCTTTTCAAGCACGAGGATAGCCTAAAATGGCTCCAGATTGTGATGTATGGCTGCTCTTGTGAAACTGCAGCTGCGAATCTAAAAGAGGATGTAACCATGCAGAATCGCTCTTTTAGATGGTCATTAGCGCTGCATAAGTACAAGCCACTTTTTCAGATAGCATTTAATCTTCACGGTTCTTCTACTAGTATTTGATGGCAATGTCATTTGCCAAGCACTGAATAACAATGAATGTTTTATTGAAGTACAGTATTCTGAACCAGTGCTTTTTAAGCTGTTTAAGTGCTTAATTTTCATTTGACTTCCTTTTCATGCAAATGTGAGTGTAGCAGAAAAAGCCTATACATTCTCCTCTGTTGTTCTGTTGCGATGTGCTGGACTAAGCTGAAGGCTTAGGGAGCAAGGAAACAGCTTAATTTGTCTTATTTATCCACTGCTTCATTTCCGTTCTTCATTCTCCATCTCACTTAGAGCAAATACCTGCAAAAACAAACAAACAAAAAAAACCCCACCAAACCTACCAACCAAACAAAAAACACAGAAAACTTTCTGTGCAGTGCTGAGGAGAAAGCGAGCCAGCCTCTTCCTTGCTCCCAAACAGATGGAAGACCAGATTCCAGAATTCTTTCACTTCAATGAAAAGAGGCATTAAGTCTCTGTTTTTCAGTGCTTGGTTCTTTCACTCTTCTTGCAAGGATCTCCTTGCAAAGTAGTCATTATGAGTTCATCTCCGAAACACGGGTTTTCATGTGGTTAGCAACTACAATTATGATTGGTGATTCTGTGATTCTAAGAACCGTGGTAAAATTTTTCAGCACTCTCAAACCTACTTCTGCTGTTACGAGGGAATCTGAGGGGAAGCCATGCACCCGGTGTGCTTTGTTCTTTTGAACATCTGGCCTGTTGTTTTGATTGGGGAGCTATTCTGAAAATCTGGCAACAGTTCTGCATTTTAAGTTATAATTAAATTTATTATACAGGCTGCTGATAAACATCATAATACCAAAGCTATCCTCATTTTATTGACAGTGAAATTGAAATGGAAAGACTGGTGTTACCCAATGTATTTTCTTATGGAATAGCTCCATCAGAAATAGTTTTTGGAGCCTAAATTCAGATTGAGAGAAATACATCTGTTATTTCTAGGTTTTAGGACCACAAAGTATGAGAGCTGCTCCAGAGGTAACGCCTCCTGCTTTGTGATGTTGGCTCACGATATCAGTAAGAGGCAGATGTTGGTGGTATGACAGTAGAGGCTGAACCGTCCCACCAGTATCCCGTGCCATGTTGTTGCTGTGTGACTGATGGCAGCAGAGGGGTAGTCTGACAGAACAGGGTCTGACATGGAAGGGTGGGTGAAGTGAAGGTGTGTAATTGAATTCTGCATGTGGAAAACATAGTTCTCATCGACATGCATTGATGCTTGCAGAACATTCATGGAGACCAAACAGTGGATGTGAGCACAGTGAAATGGTGCATTTCAGCAGTGGTGACTGTAACTGTGATCGCCTCCACTGGTGCAGATTTACATGAGCGAGGCATGCAGGCTCTTGTTCATCGCTGATGAAAATGCAAAGCTAATGGTGGTGACTGTGTTGAAAAATAGTGTTTTGTAGCTGAGAATTTGTTCTATCAGACAGTGTTACTGTACTCTTTGTATCTGTTGCAGTTTCCATGGAAATAAATAGGAGGCATCACTTTCAGAATGAGCTATGTAAATCAACTGCTCCATGGCATGGAAATTAGTCATACTATGCCTTAAACACTGACTGCATCCATTCTTACATTATCATCAGATTCTTTGACATGATTGGAAGTATGAGTTAATATTCCATTTTTTGGACTTAGAACAGCAGGTATTATATCTGTTCAGGCAGCAGTAACCAAATACTGCGCAAAATTTAATTGTCCCGATGCTAATTTTCAATATCACGCATGGTGATTCCCTTTTAATTATACACAGTAATGACAGCAAGTGGTCACTTTGCAGTAGACACAGAACACAACTCAGTTTAGGTTGGCTTCAATTCCTGCTACTTTGCTGTGTAAGAGTGAAGAATTTTCTTTATCATGCATGTCAAGATTGAAAAAGTTTGTGTTGACATGAGATTTGTAGTGTTTTTTCTTTTCTTTATGAAAGGTTGGTTTGCAGTATGTATGAATGTGTCTGAAGTTCTTCACTTTGATATTCAAAGATCCTCCAACTCCATTCCCATCTCATATGTCTGCTTACATTTTCTCCAAGGTTATTTTTGGTGTGCCTATTCTTGCTCTATCTGCAAACACAAATATCTTGAGATATCTTGCATCCATTTTATTTCTGCTTGGCCATTAGTCATACTGATACTCCATTGCTAAAGGAGACTATTCTCAATGCATTTTTAACATCACAATAGCAAGACCTGTCTCACACATATTTTGTTGGAAGGAAACAGACTTTGCAAAACCCTAATAATTTTACAAAAACTCAGATTGAGTCGTATTTCACCCATTTCAAATACAAAAAGTAAAGCTAACTAGGTAATTTGAAGTATCCGAAAGGAGTGAAATTCCAGAAGTAGATAAAAACAATGGCCAGCAAATCTTACTTCTTTCATTTTTGGTTACTTAAAATGCTTGCAGTAATACTAGATGGCTAGTTTCATTTGTAATCTGTCAGTATGCAAGACCTGTCTGGATGCCTACATGTGCAACCTGTCGTAGAGTACCTGCTCGAGCAAGGGGCTTGGACTGCATGATCTCTTGAGGTGTCTTCCGGCTTCTGTGATTCTGTGAATACCCCTTTAAGGTAACCTAAGTGTTGCTGTTGTTTTCTACATTTTGAGATGTGGCTATGCCCTGAAAACTGAAAAATAAGTATAACTTCAATATCTACAAGTAGTGTTTTGAACTGCTTTGTTTGAACATAGGCTTTGAATTAAAATACTGTTAGACATAGAGAACTGTTGTCTACTACTATACTTTTTATGTTTTATCATAGTGCAGTATTTGCTTTAACCCATTTAAGAGCTGGTGCAATTAGAAGGAAAGTAAAGGTAGCAGAGGTGTGATAAACACTGGTTTAATTTTTACGGCATGGTATGTTATACAACTATAAAACTGTGTGATTATCAAAATCATTAACAGTCTTAAAGAGGTGTTTAGAGCTCGACATACTGTTGAGAACCTGTGTATCAGCAACTTCCTAAAAGTGAGTTCAGATAGAAATGGATGTTCCACAGAGTAAAGATTATGTCATTCTGCATCACCAGGAGCTCAGTATTAGGGTTATCATAGAATCATAGAATGGTTTGGGTTGGAAGCGACCT
This sequence comes from Numida meleagris, assembly GCF_002078875.1. NCBI lineage: Eukaryota > Metazoa > Chordata > Aves > Galliformes > Numididae > Numida > Numida meleagris. The sequence goes on from NC_034438.1 coordinate 73,643,450, forward strand.
TTAAGATCATCTAGTTCCAACCCCCTGCTATAGGCAGGGACACCTCCCTCTAGGCCAGGTTGCTCACAGCCCCATCCAGCCTGGCCTTGAATGCTTCCAGGGAGGAGGCATTCACAACATCTCTGGGCAACCTGTTCCAGTGTCTCACCACCCTCACAGTAAAGAATTTCATCCCTAATAACTAGTCTAGATCTACCCTCTTCCAGTTTAAAGCCATTTCCCCTCATCCTGTCGCTACCTGCCTTTATAAAAAGTCCCTCCCCACCTTTCCTGTAGACCCCCTTCAGGTACTGGCAGGCTGCTATAAGGTCTCCTCAGAGCCTTCTCTTCTCCAGGCAAAAAAGCCCCAGCTCTCTCAGCCTGTCCTCGTAGGGGAGGTGCTCCATCCTCTGATCATCTTCATGACCCTCCTCTGCACCCACTCCAACAGCTCCATGTCCTTCCTGTGTTGAGGCCCCAGAACTGGATGCAGTACTCCAGGTGGGGCCTCATGAGTGCGGAGCAGAGGGGCAGAACCACCTCCCTCAAACTTCTGGTCATGGTTCTCTTGATGCAACCCAGGATATGGTTGGCCCAGAAGGCTGCAAGCACACATTGCTGCCTCTTGTTGAGTCTTTCATCAACCAGGACTCCAAAATCCTTCTCCTCAAGGGCTGCTCTCAAGCCATTCATCTATTACCTTCTCATACATTCCCTTTTTACAGCACTTCTGTCTATAGCATCTTCACACTTCCGTGAAAACACAGCATTTGTACAAGATTCAGTGAGGGCTAAAGATGAATTACTTGATTTCAGTTCTCACTTGTTTATGATAGTTGTTGGTTTTTTGTTGTTTTTGTTTGTTTGTTTTCCCCTAGCTGTTGCATCCTGCATTTATTGGTAGCAAATTAGGAGGCATAGTAGGAGCCAAATGTAAAAGTCTTTAAAGTCACTTAAACTCTACTTTTCTGGAAGGATCCACTTGATCCCCCGAGCACTTTTTTATTTGTTTGTACTCTTAAACCAAATTTTTCAGTGATGATTTCAGAGATCCTTAATTGGGTAATTTGAGACATTTCAAATGTCCCAAGACTTTTTGTACACAGAGTGTTCAGTGCTCTGTGAAGATGATATCTGTAAGATGGAAAGTTAGAATGATCCTACTTCGAATGCAGTCTACAAATAGATCAAACGTATCTCTTTATAGTCTGGTAGATACTGGAAGGCTACTTGTGTGCAGCCTTACTCATGTCTGTGTTTGGCATTAGTCTGCATTCATTCAAGTTTGAAAACAATATTAGGGAACGTTGGGAAGACACATTTCCTGTTTCAGCCAGCTGAACGAAAACATGGCCTTTTAATAAATCTCACTTATTTTCACTCAGAAAATATATGTTTTTTCCTTTATCAGCTGCACTGTGGTTGAATCACTTTCATAGTTATTGATGTGCTTTTGAAGGTGAGCAGTTAGGTTCAGCAGACTTCTCCCTGATAAATGTTTTCCCAGGTTAGCTACTAAACAGCAAGCTCAAAATCACGAAATCATCTCCGTATTAGTAGTCCTTGTAAAATGACAGAGATCAAGCACAAGAGAATATACTGAAATTAATAACTTGAGGTTTTTAAGGGTAGCTTCTCACAGCACAGGGTCCTTTTGGGGCGTATGAGAAACATACATGCTTTTTGAACATGCAACAGATAAGATCTTCTCTTTGAAAATGTGCTCCCAAACCATGTCTAGAATAACAAAAAAAATACATATTTCTAAAATCCTGACAGCTGTTATGCTACGAGCAATAGATTTTTAAGGATCTGATGCACATACAGCAGGCTATACTTCCAGGCATTGCTTTCACTGCAGGAACAGGAAAGTGAACACAAGTTAGCACACCAGCTCTGATGCACAATGTGGAGTTGTGGAGCACGGGTGTGAGCCCATCTCTACCAGAAGCTGCCATCTCTGTGGCCGTGTCAGCAGAACAATTGTGTTGAACTGTCCCCTGCAGTGCAAAGTATTACACATGGAGCATGGTTCCACTGCTTCAGAAATCAGCCTCACACTGAGCTGTCATGTCCCACATTCCTATGGGCCCTGGGTAGCTAGATGGCATGCTGGGATGAGATTCACCAGAACAGAGACAAACCATGTGCTTTTTTTGGCCAGATCCAAGCTGTACTCACCCAAGCAAGTAGCCTGGGGCTGATGTCTCTGTGTTCCTGCTCTTTGCTGAGGGGCTGTTCTGCAGTATGAATACACTATTTGACAAGCTTCCTGCCTGTGTGATTCCGAACCTGTGACTGCCAGTTTGCCATCCTCCAGGAGGATATGCCACTGCCAGGCAAGAGCAGCTGATGGGTACAAATGCCTGGAAGAACAGAGCAAAGACGGATCTATAAAAAGTGCCTCACCTGTCAAAAAATATGTATTCTGTATATCTCATATAGCAGGCTCTGGAGCAGTAGATCCATCCTAGAAGGTTCCAGCTTCTTATCCATTTGCTCAGAGGTTAACTACTGGTTATACCTGAGCTAGCTTATGTTAAGGTAGCTCTGGAAAGTCCCGTAAGGCAAGTTCCCTCATCCCTAGCGTAACCTAAAACACGTTGGTGGAATTGAACACAGTATTGGCAGACATGCCATAGGACAGCTCCTTGGACCTCTGAGTCGGGTCCAGACAGAGCCAGCTGATGACTTGACAGTGAGTTGGACTGAGCTCAAAGACTAAGCAGTTGATTTTGCAGTACTGAAAATGCCAGACATGGGTTGGTGTAGGACAGTCTTGATAGGCATGTTTGCATTTGTACAGAGCAAAGCTGCTCCTGTTTGACCTGTATTCATGCCACTTCCCTTCATTTGCATGGAGGAAGAGTCAGCCTCTAGTCAGCTACCCTGCAAGGAAGTCATGAGGAAAGGCACAATTGTGGGATCTTTTCCTACATCTTTGAAACTGGAAATGAACTTGAAGATGAGTTTATAGTATTTGTACTTCTAGTATTTCTACTAAATTTTGTAAGTCATTAGTGAGACAGAGTAAATGGATGCCTAGAAGGCTGGCAAATGTGTTTATAATAGTAAACAGGTCTGGTTTTGAGAAAAGCCATCAAACTCTTCTGTGCATGGATGTTCATTTACAAATATTTGAATAATGATTGAAGTTGTATAATTGATACATTTGGGAGAGGAATGCATAGAAGTTGTCGCCTTTATCCATCAAATAGAGCTTTTGCACCCTTTTACAACCTCCCATATGTTAATGAAAAACATTTTCTGAGAAATTGGCTGCTTCGCACTTTGTAGCTGATGCCAGCTTTTTTTCATGGACCAGTTCAAGGCAAAGTGAAGGGAAAAATGCCTTGTTTTAGTGCTTGAATTACTCCGACAAGCTTTCACATTGCCCCTCCTCTTATTAATATTCTTTTTGATCTGGGCTTGTAAAACAGAGGATTGGCTGTTAATCTCTTGGATCTCAAGGGCTTTTGGCAGTGGCCCATAATTGATGTGTTCACATGGCTGTTGTCTGACTACTAATGATTAGACAGGAGTGTTATCTCCCAGCTAAATCTGTGTGGCTTATAAATCACGCTCGATAAAATGCGGTTTCATTTCTTCATACAATTGGTACATTTCTGTGTACTTCGACAGAATTGCCAGAGGCATTTCATGATTTCATGACAGCTCACATTAGGTTTATTTTTTATTCCAGTTGGGCAAAATTTTTGAATTTCTATAAAGTGCACAGAAATGGTTCTTTTTGTTATAAGCTCATCACGCAGTGAATGTAACGTAAAGGATGTGTACAATTTGGGCTGATCAGAGAACAGAAGGTGCAGGTGACTAGAACATGACATTCGAAATGTAGAATACTTGAGCTAATGCTTTCTTGTGCTTTGTTTGAACAGAAAGGGAGCTTCATTTGCGGCAGGTGTTGACCACTTTGTTAGACTTTAAAATAGTCTATGAGACAGCATGTGAAAAGAGGATGTTAAAGGTTAGACGGATGTACTGAAGCACAAGGTGTTTCAACAATGGTGTCTGGGATTTTCTGAAGGAAATCATGTCCTTTCTGTGGCTCCCTTCTTTCTCAGCAAGGCAGGAATGGTAGACCCTTACTGAAACTCTGCAAACGTAAACTTTTTCCGTGCTTAGAGAGCACACTAATGAGGATCCCTAGGTACTGAGGTAAAACCAGGAGGAAAAAATGTCCTTGAGGGAGGGACATAAGGATAGAGATCTCAAGGTTACCTGCTTCTAAGCCACAGAAAGAGCAATATTTGACTGTTCTGGAGCCTGTAACCAGGTGATTTGATGCCGAAGCATAGGCTTTCATGAAAGAAAATGAAAAGAACACTAAATCTAGGTTTCTTGTCTCTGCTCAGACTGAATTGCCTCAAAACTGAAGCAAATAGATAAGAAGATCTACAAATGCTTTCAGTACTGACTCCCATTATTGTATTTGTCTTTGTTGTGGCTTAACTGTGGTTTAACCCAGCAGGTGGCCGAGCATGACACAGTTGTTCACTCACTCCCCCCTTCCCACTGGGATGGGGGTGAGAATGAGGAAAAAACAACAACAAAGTAGAATTCATGGGTTGTGATGAAACTATTTACTAACACAGAGAAAATGAAAAGGATAATAGTTGTGGCTATGTATGTATATATATATATATGTATGTACACAACCAGTGATGCACAAGCAATTGTTCACCACCCGCTAAGCAATGCGCAGCTAGCCTCCGAGCAACTGGGAGACAGCGAGATGAACTCCCACCCCCTTCACAATTCTCTTTGCACATGATGTTATGTGGTATGGGCTATTCCTTTGGCTAATTTAAGTCAGCTGTCCTGATTTTGTCCCTTCCCAGCTCCTTGGGCTCCCCCAGTCCCTTGCTGTCCGAGAAAACTGTAATGGCCTTGGCTCTGTAGAACACTGCTTAGCAACAGCTAGAAATACTGGTGTGTTATAAACATTGTTTTTCTTCAAGAACCAAAGCATAGCATCATACCAGACACCCTGAAGAAAAACAATTCTGTCTCAGCTGAAACTAAGACAATATCCACCCCTTATTCCGTACCATTGACATCATGCTCAGGTCCCACAGTTACTACACATCCTAACTAATTATCCTTGCCCGTCTTGCTTTTTTGATATTTACACACACACATTATTCCCACAGTCTATGGGGCACCCATGTAAATTGTCCACGATATTCATTTAGTTTATAACTTTAAGCTCCATCTGTTGTAACAGTCCTTCAGTGCAGGGGGGATGATTTACAGTGTTGGGTTACTACATGCTGAAGCTAGTCATTCTTCTTTAACCTGGATGGTTCTTACTGTAATATTGTTAACAAGACGTATAATAGCCATAACAATGATGACATGAAGTGTTATGTAGCAATTTGACATAATACAATTCAAATTATTGGCTGTTCTCACTTAGCATCAAATCACCTTGAGGTACACAACAGACATCCTTCTGCCTTACCCATCACATGCACCCAGATCCTTGAGCAAAAGAAATCCCATGAATAGGCTTGACTTTGCCCAAGGCAGGAATAACACAGACTGTCTTGCTCGGCACGTTCTTTATGCGCACCAGCAGGACTGTATCCCCTTCTGTGGTGTGTAGGTGGTTTGACTGGGCAAGATCAGCTCAATTGGCAGATCCCTGAGTGTTGACTAACCAGGCGGCTTTTGCTAAATGTGTGTCCCAGTGTTTGAATGTCCCAGCACCCTTGTTCTCAGTGTAGTCTTTAACAGCCCTTTGTCTTTTTCAGTTTTTCCAGAGGTTGGTGCATGATAGAGGATGTTATATATCCGATCAATGTAGTGCTCTTTGGGCCATGTGGTTATGAAATTGTTCTGAAAATGAGTCCCATTGCCTGACTCAGCTCCTTATGGAGTGCCGTGTTGGCACACGACTTGCTTTTCAAGACCTAGGATGGTATTTCAGGTGTCAGCATGAGGCACAGGGTGTGTTTCCAGGTTGTTGCTTCCACCATTGTAAGCACATGGTGTTTGCCATGACAAGTTTGTGGGAGTGTGATCTAATCCACCTGTCAGCTTCTCCATATTTATATTTTGGCCATTGTCCTCCATACCAAAGAGATTTTATCTGCTTGGGTTGCTTAATTACAGCACTTGTTTCACATTGAAGGATAACCTGTGCAGTAGTGTTCATGGTCACATCCACCCCTCGATCCCAAGCCCATCTATGGGTTGCATCTCTTCCTTTATGGCCTGAAGTATCATTGGCCCACCAAGCTAGAAATAATTCACCCTTATGTTGCCAGTCCAGATCTACGTGAGCCACTTCACTCCTACTGGCCCGATCCACCTGCTGGTTGTTTTGATGTTCTTCAGTGGCACAACTCTTGGCTACTTGAGCATCTACGTGATGGACCTTTACAACTGTGTTCTCCACCCAGGCAGCAGTACCTTTCCACAATGCAACAGTCCATATGGGTTTGCCTCTGCGCTGCCAGTTGTTCTGCCTCCACTGCTGTAACCAGCCCCACGGGGCATATGCCACCATACAGCAGTCAGTGTAGATGTAGAACACTGGCCACTTCTCTCATTCAGAAATGACTAAAGCCAGCAGGATGGCCTTCACTTCTGCAAATTAGCTCAATTCACCCTTTCCTTCAGCAGCTTCTGGATCTCATCATGTAGCACTCCGTACAGCAGCCTTCTATCTCCAATGCTTTACCACAATGCAAGAGGGCCCATCAGTGAACAAGACATATTTCTTCTCATTTTCTGGCAGTTTGTTATATAGTGGAGCCTCTTCAGCATGTGTCACATCCTTTTCTGGTGATACTCCTAAATCTTTGACTTCAAGACAGCACATAATCAGTTCTAAGATTCCTGGATGGCTGGGATTCCCTATTCGACCCCATTGTGTCATTTGTGTGATCCACTTACTCCACATAGCATCAGTTGCATGATGTGTGGAAGGGACCCTCCCTCTGAACACCCAGCCCAGCACAGACAGGTGCCAAAAGCAGCTGTGCTTCAGTACCAACCACTTCGGAAGCAGCTCAGACCCCTTCATATGCTGCCAATGTCTCATTTTCAGTAGGGGTATAGGGGGCTTCAGATGCTCTGTATCCTTGTCCCCAAAATGCTAGGGGTCAGCCTCAACCCTCCCCTGTGGCTTTCTGCCAGAAGCTCCAAGTGAGGCCATTCTCCCTGGTTGCAAAGGAGAGCACTTTCTTATGTTTTGTCCTGCCCAGACTGGCCCAAGGGCTGCTGCATGAACTATCTCCTGTTTAATTTGTTCAAAGGTTTGTTGTTGCTCAGGGCCCCATGTGAAGTCATTCTTTTTCTGGGTCACTTGATAGAGAGGGTTTACAATCAGACTGTTATCTGGAATATGCATTCTCCAGAAACCCACGACACCTAAGAAAGCTTGTGTTTCCTTTTTGCTAGTTGGTGAAGACATAGCAGTTATTTTATTAATCACATCCATCAGGATCTGAAGATGTCCATCTTGCCATTTTATTCTTAAGAACTAGATCTCCTATGTAGGTCCCTTGACCTTACTTTGCTTTATGGCAAAACAGTCTTTTAGAAAGATTTGAATTATTTTCTTCACTTTCTTAAAAAATTCTTTTGCTGTGTTACCCCATGCAGTGTTCAGGAGCATCCCCCTGTTTTCAGTGCAGTCTGGATCAGCCCATGACAAATGGTGGGGCTGTGTTTCCACCCCTGAGATGGTCAATTCCAGGTATACTGGATGCCCTTCCAAGTAAAAGCAAACTGGGGCCTGCACTCTGCTGCTAGGGGCATTGAGAAAAATGCATTAGCGATATCAGTTGTGGCATTACCACTTGGCTCTCTTGGACTCCAGTTGATATTGAAGCTCTAGCGTGTCTGACACAGCAGCTCTTTAGTGGTGTTTCATTCAGGCCATAGTAGTTCACTGTTAGGCTTCACTCTGCACTGGACTTTTGCACTGGCCATATGGGACTGTTGAAGAGTAAGCAAGTCTTGCTGATTACTTTGGTTCTCCAGTTGGCAAATCAGCTGATGAATGGGAATTAGGGAGTCCTAGGTTGGTGTGATATTGTCTCCTGTGTACTGATGTAGCAGTGATGAGCACCTACTGTTCTTCTGCTCTAAGCAACCCCACAACAGAAGGGTCCTCTGAGAGACAAGGCAAGGTAGACAGCTGCTTGATGTCCTCCATTTCCAAGGCTGCCATACCGAAAGCCTACCAACACCCTTTGGGTTCTTGAAGTACCCTCTCCTGAGATAATCTATACCAGTGATGCATGGAGCTTCTGGGCCAGATGTAATGGGGTGCTTTTGCCACTCATTTCCAGTTAGAGTTCTCATTATATCCTCTCTCTTGAGTAGAGGAATGCGTAGTTACAATAGCTGAGATTGGTTTGTACAGATGAGGAGCAAGATACATCATCTTTGAATTGCTGGAATTCCTGGGATGGTTTCTCCACAGCTGAGAGACAGATCTATGGGGAGGAAAAGAGACTATCTTCATAGTGTCGAAGTAGGCTCGCCACTTCACCCACCATTGGTCTTTTGTTATCTTTCTAGTTCATTCCTGCCAGGGTGTTGGCATATGATAATGGTACATTCCGCACAACTCTCTGCCACATCAGTCACGTACATATCAAGTCATCTGGGTCTTGGGAGTTGGTATTATCATCCAAGTAAATCCTATACGTCATCTCTACCACAGCTCGTTTGCTCGAGTACTGGATACCTTTCTCCATTTGTCTGGGTTAAATAACAGGTTTTCCTTGAAGGGATACCTTTCCCTCATGGCTGACGACTCACCGCCATAGGATGGAAGACAGGATGGAAAAGTGTATCCCTTTTCCAGTTGCTTTGTCAGTGCCACTTTCGCTAGAAAGAGATCCCAGCTGTTTGGCTTCTCTGCCTGCTCAGTCCAGGTTACTGGCCTCACCATCCCAGCACCAGATCAGCCAGGTGCCAATGTGCTCACCTGGCCAACGGCTGTAATTTTTTCTCAAACCTCGCAGCTCACTCAATGTTAGAAGTTGCATAGTTTCTGTCTCTTCCTCCTGCTCCATCTTCATCTTCTTATTCTCTGAATTTATAAGCTTCTCTCCTTGCTAAATGTTCTGGCTTTTGTGGACATATTCTCGTCTTGTTTATAGGAGCAACAGGCACTGGGGTTGGTTGGTTCTCTGGCTTAACTGTGGGGCTTGTCACAGGGATTGGAGTGACCAGAGGGGTGGTCACAAGGGCTGTTGCAACTGCAGGGCTCGTTAGAAGGTTTATAGTAACAGCACTGTCTATCAAAAAGGTCAGAGCAGCCACGAGGCTTTGTCGCCAGAGTTGGAGTGGCCGCAGAGCTTGTCACAGGAGTTGGAGAAACTGTAGGGCTCATCGCAGGAGTTAGAGCAGCTGCAGGGCTTGTTGTCAGTGCTTGGAGTAGCCACAGGATGCATAGCAAGGGTTAGAGCAACCATGGGGCTCGTCGCAATAGCTGGAGCTACCACAGGGCTTGTCGCAGTGCGTGAAGCAGGCATGCAATGCATGTAGCAGGGGTTAGAGCTGCCACAGGCCTCATTGCCGGAGCTGGAGTAACCACAGGACCTGTCACAGGCATTGGAGCAGCCACAGGCCTCACCGCAGGTGTTGGTGCAACCACAGGGCTGTACCTCTGGGCATGGTGCACCTTCCCCTGGAGGAATTTTCTTCTTTTTCTCATCACAAAATGTGGAACAGTCACTGGACCCATAGCATGGGGTGGAGCAACCACAGGACTTGTTGCAGGAATCAGAGCTGCTAGTAGGTTGATCACAGGAGCTGGAGGGTCCGTTGATTGTCATCAGGTTCAGAGGTATTCTCTTCCCCTAGAGGATGCTGAGTAGCACTGAACAGAGTTCAGCAGGCATAGGCCAGGCCCCAGCATGCTGCAGTGATTTGTGCCTCTTTAGGACTGCCAGGGCGACAGCAGACCTCTTCCAAATATTCTGCTAGTTTTTCAGGATTCCGCTGTTGCTCAGAGGTGAAGTTCCAAACCTCTGGGGGTGTCCACTGCTCTAGGCACCTGCCCACACCATCCCACACTGCCATCCATAACTATCCTGCCTTGGGGCAGATCTCTGGGTAGTATTTTTAATAATTATTTAATCTTCAACATAACCTGAAACATATCAATGACACATAGCAATAAGAGCACCCTGGGTTGAACATCCCAAGGATATTAAAGATTCTCAAGAGCTATTGTAACTAGTCTAGGGAGAGAAGGAAAAGTGAAAGAGAAAAGGAGGCTGAGAGATGGCTGGAAAACATCCTCCCCTATCTCCTCCATAGCTGGGCTCCCCAAGGAGACAGTGCAAAGAATATAAAGACTAACAGCATCCACAGTATGGTTTCTGAAGCCGAGAGATGATTGCAGTGCCGAATTCACGCACCACTTTAGTTTCTCCACTGCCAATTTTATCATAATATAAGCCAAGGCCACTCGATATAGCAAAATAACTGTAATCTAGTCCCCAGGGATGACAAACAACACAGCGGGGGAAAAATAAACAGCAAGCAAGGTGCTACACAATGTAGTTCAATGAGAAGACTCTCAAAGAGCCTCATAAATAGTGAAAAAAATGGCATACTGACTAGCAATTATCAATCTACCACAACACCCTGTGTTAACATGCTCAGGTCAGATCTGCTGTTATCTCAGCCCTTCAGGCTCTATGTTGGGTGCCAGAAATGACTGCTGTTGTTTAACCTGGCAGGTGACTGAGAAGCACACAGTCATTTGCTCACTACCTCTCCCCCAGTGGGATGGGGGAGAGAATAAAAAAGAAAACAAACAAAGTAGAACTCACGAGTTGAGATAAAACCATTTACTTAGATAGAGAAAATGAAAAGGATAATAATTATGATAATATATATATGAAAATGTATGTAACTAGCGATGCACAAGCAGTTGTTCACTACCCACTGACCAATGGCCAGCTAGCCCCAGAGTGACTGGAAGTCTGCAAGATGAACTCCCACCTCCTTCATAACTTTCCTCCCGTATGTTGTCGTGTGGTAAAGAATATCCCTGAGGCATGTTTAAGTCAGCTGTCCCGATTCTGTCCCTTCCCAGCTCCTTAGGCCCCCCCAGCCACTTGCTATCTGAGAAAACTGTAATGGCCTTGGTTCTGTAGAACACTGCTTAGCAACAGCTAGAAATACTGGTGTGATCCAAAGCATAGCATCATACCAGACACTCTGAAGAAAAACAGTTCTGTCTCAGCTGAAACAAAGACAGTCTTCATGCTGTAAATTTAATCCTTTAGCTTCATTCATAAAGATTTTTTGACACATTTTTCCTGCACCGTGTTCAGAGTAGAAATAGAAAAGGAAACATTCTGAATGAAAAGTTATTAGCAGTTTCCCTCTCACAAGATTTATTTCCTCTTAAAAATCTTCGCATTAGAACTATTTGAAATGCTGATTACCTCTCTTGCTGGTAAAACAAATACAGCAAATTCTGCTATTAGTTCCACTTCAGTGAAACTGTTCTGGATTTACACCCGAGTAAAGGTATACACCAGTAGAGGGAAAAAAATTGACTGATTCAACTCCCTGTTCAGTGGAAATACCGGTGTGAAAACAGAGGCAGGAAGATCATTTTCAACTTAGTTTCTTTAGTGAGATGCTGAATAATCATGAACGTGTATGCCTCATTCTTAAGAGCAGTAAGATATTAGTCTTATTCTTTAAATACAGTTAGGGCATGGTGTCAGACTCCTTGTAGTGTTCATTGCTAGTGTCATTAAATATTGTATGAACGAGAGAGCGAAACTTACCAAAAGAGGATCCAACATTCTGTGGAAAAGCCCGAGTGGGAGACCTAAGGCAATATTGCAGGAAGATCCACCTGCTATGCCTAGGAAGCCCAAGGGGTAGCTATAGAAGTTTTCAGGTCAGTAGATACTGTTAAATGCAGGTCCATGAAGTGAAATGATGAATTTTCAGACCATGTATATTTTCTCACAAAAAAAAAAAAAAATGTATTGAGGGATCAACAGCCTGAATCGTAATGTACAGACTGCATGCTCTCAAAGTAGAGTAGTCAACAAATGGATAGGTGAGACAAAAATCTAGTGATGGCACACTGACATGCAGAAAGCCAAAGAGGTGCAGAGAAGCCTGACTAAAAGATAACATGGCTCTCCTCCAAGTCATGGTTTACTGTGGATTATACTGATATAGGCTGGCAAATCAATATAGATTCCTGAATAAATAAAGAAAGAAAGAAATCACAAATCTATATTCTTTATATTTCTGTCTACACTTCAGAGTGGCTGCAAATCAGCTATTCCACCAGACTACAGTCATATCATTGACTAACTTAGGCTGTCTTTTGGTAATGGAGGACTACTGCCGCAAGGTAATAGGGTTATGGCGCTTGAACAGAAATGCAACAATTAAATGCATTTCTAGAAACAAACACTTTTTTTGCAGGATCAGAACCCTGAAAGGTAAAGCAGAATCCTGTGGAGAAGCAGTCTTTGAAATGAAAACCATCACTACTGTAGTTGCCTCTTCCATGGTTTCACAAAACTAAATCAAATGGTACCTAATCCTCTACCAGGAAATTTCTGTGCCTTGATTTTTATTGTATTTGGTCACATGGCACCATCTGATACTGGAGATCATTTTATGCACGTTCTGTCTAAGTAAAAACAGTTCAGAGAAATTCCTTTCTTGATGCAGGAACAGTGTGTATCTTTGCAGATGGGTAGGGATCTTGAGAGAGTGCCAGTGTTTGTTTATTCTGTGTTAAATCTTATCAGAGCAGTTGTACAGTAGGAAAAGGGTGGAAAGGGAAACTGCACTGCTGAACAGGAGAAATGAAGTTTCGCTGGAGAAAAGTGCTGTAGAATCTCACTGAATATGATTTTCTTGGGCTGAAAGAGGAGCAAAGTCTAATAGAGCTTTGCAGGTGGTGGTCTGGGCATCGTACCAGGCCTCTGCCAAACGTTTGAATTGACATACAGTTTTTCACAGATGAAGCCTTTGGCAGAAGGATACTGCTGGCAGTTGTCAAATGCTAATGTTTCCCACAGTAAAACGGGTGAATGGTTCTGGGAAATCCCAAGCATCTGGGATAGAATAGAAGGTACAAGAGAGGACATGCAAGTTTCCTTGCCTGTTGTTCAGCACCATTGTCTCTGCATTAGACTCTGCTGAGAGATTTCCGATTCTCCCATGTTAGTTTTCTCCCAGAGTAGTTTCAGTGATTTTGTTGGAATTACTTCTGGTTTACGATGGTGTGAATGAGATTAGAATGAGATTTTCTGGAGTCACTGTTGCTTTAGAACAGTAAGGTAGGGCAGGCCATACCTTACATAAAAACAAGGCCATCTCTCTTTTACCCTAAGATCTAGGAGAAAGGTACGACTTCCATACAGGGCCAATTTCCTCTACTCCTTGCTTTTTGTCTTGGACATGTGATGTAGTAGTTATTAACATTGAAGAGCTCATCAGTGGCCGTTTCAAGGTTGGAGGTTTCTCCCTCCTTTCAGTCCTACAATGGTGTCTTTGTTGAGGAATTATTTAGTTCTGCTAAGGGTCGGGTTTTGTTTTTTAGGTACATAGGTCTGAGATCTTCCCATGTGATTTCTACTAGTGTAGCTATTAGCAATGCTCACAGTAAAATCTGCTCAATTTAAAAGGCAAGGAGTCATCTTAAGCCTTAAATCTGTTGCTCTGCCTTTCTCCAGCCTCTGTATTGGTAGGTGGATTAAATGGCTTTTGTTATGTGCATTTCGAAATCATGTGGTGGGTGACACTGGAGTAGTGTACGACCCCATTTGGTCTTAGGCTGGTTGACTATGTTTTCATTGAGATACATCTTCAAAGATGCATGTTCATTATTAAGGTGGACCTACACATGCTTCAACATCTATAAATGTTATTGCACATGTTAGAGTTTCACATCACGTGGCCTGACTGCATGGCAGCTATTTTCTAGCTTGTATTTCAGGACTGATGACAAAAACATTTCACACTTTAGACACTCACCCTCTGAAAGTTTTCAGAGTTGAAATGAATGAAATATACAGATACAGAATACATTAATATCATAACATGATCAAAAGGTACCTGTTTAAATCTCTCTGAAAAGTGAGTTAGGTTTAAGTAATACCATGAATTTTTTTTTCTAGTCAGATCAGTACCATGGCAAATAGAACCATAAGTGTTCCTTGGATTTTGCACTTCTTTCATTTTGGTCGGTTTCATATGTGAATACATGAGAGAATCCATCCTAAAAGGCCTTAAATTATTTCATCCCCAGTGGTATCAGAATATGGGTGATTGCAATTGTATGATACTGGGTGCTCTTCCACCCAGTGCGCTGAGGTCAGCACTGCCCACTGAAATCCTTCCTGGTTGATGGGAAATTATGTGCAAAGGACAGAAAATAGCCATTTGCAAGCATGATTTTAGAAACTTGCACTGCATCTGAAAGATTAATTTTGACGGCAGAACTTAATTTCAGCATGTGAAGTGCCGGAATAACTGAAGATAAAACCAATTTGTTAGAAAGTCTGCCTGTTTCTAGTTAGAATGACATTTCCTCTCTTATCCATATCCTCTCCCACACACAGGCTAGTGTCATACAACCACCAAAAGATTTTTTTGTCGTGTTCAGATAGGGGAGCACTCCATGGAGCACTGACTAAAGTGCTTGGCAGACATGCTTCATTCTCTGTGAGCTCTCTGCTACTGAGAGCCATAGCGCTCTGATACAATCAAACACTTGGCAGTGGAAAGCTGCCATGAATAACACTCCAGCTTTGTAGCCTTTGTTACTAATCAGCTCTCAAAAGCTCTTGGAATTGGGTGAATGAAGAAAATATCACTTGAATATTTCAGTTTTTTTCTGGAGCTTTTTGATTAAGTGAATAAAGAGAGCATCTTTGTAAATAACCCTTCTCTGATTTTTTTTTTTTTTTATTTCATATATTGGCTCATGATAAACAGAGAGGCTACTGCTCTGTATGCACCAACACCTGGGAATAATCATGCAGAAACAACAGTGAGAAACTGCACAGCGTCTGTTCTTGACATTAACTTTCCTCAGTTTGACAGTGTGCCACCACCAGATGTTAGTCTTCTGTGCCTGTTTTCCAGAGGAGACGGTGGCCTTCCTGCCTCCTTCTGCCTGTAGTAGCTTACATCAGTGCCCTTTTGGAGAACTCGTAGAAACTGTTGTGTCATCACAGTGATCACTGAGAGCTCCTGCTTTGCTCTGCTGGACTGTGAAACGCAATGGGATGATCTTACAACCTGGAAGGCCGGAGCAACGTGTGGGCTCCGTATTTCTGCTTGTGAGTAAGGTCATGGTACTATGTGGCTCTTTGGAGCCTGGGGGAGTTGGTGTCCACTGGATTTTTCCTGGAAAACTTGAGCATCTCTGAACAGGTCTGTATTAACTACAGCAGAGTACAAATATTTGCGACAGAGAGCTTGGTGGGGTACATTGCCAGATCCACGCTTTCTTTTTAGCTCTACTTCACTGTAATACGTTGGAGAGTGGAAGAAACATCCGTTGTTTTAGTCTGCACTCCATTAAAACATTTGCTAGTTTAGTAATGACAATAACAAATGTTTTTCTTCCTCTGGCTTTGTAATGAGCGTGTTTTATGGAGGGATGATGTTGCATGTCTGCAGGGAGGTTTTGCACAGCTTTCTGGAACAACATGTAAACTATCAAGCAGGCCATTCAAGTGCAATCCTTGATTTTATAAAGGCTGTACAAGGCTTCATTCTACTACAGCAGCAGGCTGCACTGACCTGCCACTTGCTTGTTGGGTTCTCCTCCAGCCTGCACAAGGCAGGCGTGTCCAACCCACACAGACTGCAGTGCAGCTGGCCCCTCAGCACTGAGCATCGGTGCACGATGCACATCTGGGCTGAAAGTGTGGGGCCAGCTCAGGTGATGGCAAATTGGTTTATGATTTTGATATACTGGCTAAACACAGCCCTGTGAGCAGCAAAAAATACGCAGCCGTGCTTTCCATTGGGATAAAGGAATTTGAGAATAGGTTTCAAGATTGCTGAAAAAAGGATCAGTTTGGGGGTTTATTTCTGACTCCATTTTTAGTCAACATAAATACATTACTTGCAAATTTTCAAATGGAATAAATTGAGTTGCAATCAAAAGTTGATCTTGCCTCTTTGCCAGACTTCTACAAGCCCTCTCTTACCAGAGAGAAAAAGCCCTTGCTTCACAGTCATATCTTATTCATGTCATTGCTTTTTGGCAGTACGTACATTTGTGAACAACTGTTTTGAAGGATGAAGTACAGGAAGAATAACATTTCATCCAAAATCTCTGACTAACACCTTGGGAAGTCATTGAAGGCTGGAACCACTGCCATTGAACCAGATTGATGCATAAGTTTTGCGGGAAGAAAGTCACATATCCCACCAGTGTTATGGTTTTGGTTCCTCTATTTTTTATACGTTTTAATAAAAAACACTAAAAATTAAGTTTTGTTACTTTATGCGCATTAACTATATTGTATATTTTATGAGGGCTGCTCTGAAAGTAATGCCTCCTATTGTATTATGTTGGCCCACAATGTCAGAGGCAGATATTGGTGGGATGGCAGTAGAGGTTGAACCTTCCCAACAATATTTCATTACATGTTGGTGCTGTGTGACAGTTGGCAGCAGAGGGGCAAGTCTGACAGAATGCCATCTGACATGAAAGTGCATGTGAAGTAAAGGTGCGGAATTGAATGCCTGCATGCAGAAAAAACTTGCCCCCATTGACATTCATGGACACTGAATGTTTGTAGACACCGAACAGTGCATGCTTGCACAGTGAGGCGGTGGGTGGTGTGTTTCAGCAGTGACAGCAGTGACAGTGCGTCATCTCTGCTGGTACAGATTAGTACGAGCACAGCATGTGGGCTCTTATTCATCACTGGTGAAAATGCATAGCTAATGGTGGCGACTGTGTGGAAAAACAGCGTTTTGTAGCTGGGAATTTGCTCCATCAAACAGTGTTATTGTGCTCTTTGTATCAGTTGTAGTTTCCATGGAAATAACTGGGAGGCATTACTTTTGGAGGGACCTTCCTAATTGCGGCCCAAGGCAGTTCCTTTTCGCTCAGCGTGACCGAACCATGGTTGGATGCCCATGCAATAAAGTATGCTGAGAAGTCCTCTGAGTGCTGCTCGGGATGGTGCTGAGCGCCCGAGGCTGATAGCCATGCCCCACAGCAGGACTCTGCTGCCTCACATGTTCCTCTGCGGAGCGGTTGGCAGCCAGGTGTCACCTGGACAGACTGACAGGTCGTGGCTGTGTGTTAGCTTACAGATAGGTCTTGCACAGGAGAGCAGCTTGTGAGGCTGGCTGATGGCTGTCCTGTCTGCGGGCAGCCAGCTCTGCCCTGCAAAGCAATTGTGTCTGTGCCCTAACTTTGCAAGCATGGTCGTGTACAGAGAAAAGTAAAGGCACAATTGTGTGACTGCATTGGTATTGTGCCACAGTGACGTCTAGCACTCAGCAGTTTTTTGCTGGTATAAGGCTTATATTATAAGGCTTTTACTCCTACTGCATGCTTGTAGTATCCATATTTTGCTTTGATTTTTTTCTTTGCTTTGTTCTATATCTAACCTGAAGATTATTTCTAAATAAAAGTGCCTATTAAATAGGTATTTTTAAATGGTCCCTTCCCCCTCCCCCCTCCTCCTTCACCCTCAAAAGAAAAAAAAAAAAAAAAAGAAAGAAAACCAAAGAACAAAAGTTTAGGGAAGGATTTGACAGTAAGTCCTTCCTGTTTCTCCATGTGATGTAGTGATTTAGTGATCAGATCCAGGATACAAAGTGTATATGATGGAGGGATAACACTCTTCAGTCCTTTCTTCACTTTGTCTCCCATTTGCCAGCTTGGCTTTAAAAGAAAGCTCAACTACTATCCATGTTAAGATACATTTGAATGAAACCTAGATGACAGTGTTCGGTGAGTCATGGTCTTTTCCCTCTTGAACCTTCCTAGAGATGTCCAAAATTAAAAGCAACATAGACTTAAAGATATTTGAAAGTAGCTAGACAGCATGCATCTTCTGAACTGTTGGACTGAAGAAGGATTTCTTGGTCTGATGTCTGTGATCCAGTGGGCCAAATAAACATGAATTTTAGGTGGTTCAGATGATTGCTTTAGCTATTGGAGCGGGCACAACCATAACATCATTTGACTATCCTTTATGTGTCACAAGACCTTATCACCAGAGTAAAATACCAAAAACTCTCAAGCCAAATCTTTATGATGAAAATCTGCTGTTCGTTATATTGGAAGTCGTACGGGAAAGATAGCTTTGAGTACTTAAACACGTACGGGCTGTGTCTGAGTTCTCTGTGTACAGACTGATTGTTTGGCAAATTGTATTGTTACATGTACGCATTTTGGAAGCCCTTAGAAATCATATGGTTTGGACAGATTCTTCTGTAAGTGCTCATCTGTAAATGTTACCTGTAAGCTGTTAGGTGACCTTAATGCATTTAAGAATTGAAGAATTTTAATACATTTAAGACTGGGTGACAAGAGATAATATTTGTTGGCATGCGGCTATTAGAATTGTTCCAACAATGAATTTCTCTATGATGCACATGAAAAAAAAATGTCATTTGTCATTGTACTGTCTTTATTAATGTTTTTATTTAAATAGAAAATGAAGTTGCCCATTTACCACATAAATTTCCATCCATAAATCAGTCTCTGTCAGCACTAAGAAAAAAAAGATTGGCCTTAATCCTTTTTTTCTTAAAAAAAAAAAAAAAAAAGAAAAAAGAAGAAGAAAACAAATAAATGAAAAAAAAATACATTCACTGTTATTTCATACTAGCAGTCTATGACAGCAGGGAATAGTCTTGTAGAAACTTAGCAGTTTGCCTTGTTTAGCGTGATAGATATTTTTGTGCATAATTCTTCGTGTGCAGCATTTGGACTGATGCCAACAAAATTGATCTCATAAAACTGAAATTGCCCATAGTGCACCAAATCCCTGCACACACAAATGTAGTGTAAGCAAACTGGGTTTTCGTTTGTTTGTTTTTAGCTTTTTTTGAAATATCACAGCACCATTATAGTAAGTTTGTCTGTTGTTTTCAGGTTGATCCCCTGTTTACAGTGCCTGCACCTCCACCTCCAATTTCCAGCAGTATCACACCTCAGATTCTGCCTTCCTACTTTTCTCCATCTTCATCCAATATTGCAGCACCAGTTGAGCAGCTTTTGGTACGGACTCGTTCAGTGGGTGTAAATACTTACGAAGTTGGAGTAGTAACAGAACCCGAATGCCTTGGACCCTGTGAGCCTGGGACCAGCGTGAACTTGGAAGGAATTGTGTGGCATGAAACTGAAGAAGGTAAACTGTTTTTTCCATTAGGCTTGTCTGTTAGATGTCTTAACGAGGAGACTCTGCCTGACTTACTAGTCTGTGGGAACACCATAATGTACAGTGGCAATCATAGTTGTTAGCTAAGCTAGCGGATTTTTCTTATAAAAACAAACGGCAGATTTTTTATTACTTAAGCAGTCATATTTTCCAAATGACCTACCATGTAACCCCAATTAACAATAGAGTTGTTTCCCACTGCTTTGTTGAGAAATGTATATGAAGAAGAAGCTAGCAGAGTGGCAAAAGTATGCTGTTTAAATAAATGTGCATGAGGAGAGGAATGCACGTGAGAGGCGTGGATTTATGAATGGCTCAGATTAACGCTTAAAAAGCTGAGAATTTTGGAGCGCAGATACTGTTAAAAAAATTACACCAGTTTATATTGAGAGAGGCCCCAGAGACCCCTCAGAAATTCTGATTGTTGCTATGATAACTTTGCCATTTTGTTGTTTGAAACATGCTACATGAGGAAAACGTTCTAAGAGAGATGTTCCATCTGGTGAAGAAGTGCTCTCTAAACCAGAGCGATTTCTGTAATACCCTTTGACAACATTCGGCCAACTAGGAGAGCTGGAGAGCTTTGGCGAATAATAAATGTGATTGTCTGTGGTTTAGAACAAAGTAGAAAGAGGATTATACTGTGATACGCAGATTTTTCCATCTTGGTTTCAAAAGCTCATGATTAAAAAAGCAGCTTTCTCTAGCTAATGCTAAAAATACTGCGTGTATGCCCTAACCTACTGCAATTTTTGTTTTAATAGTAGTGGATTTCTCCAGTTGTAGCTGTTTGATAGCCTTCCTATGATTATTCTTCTGTTTGTTTTTGACGATTATTTAATTCTTAGTGGTCTACCACCCTCAACTGTGAGAACAAGATTATTTACAAAAGGATAAAATGAAAGAGTACAGCAGTGTGTTGCTTCATGATAAATCCTGACATCCTGCAGACATATGCATAATGGCATTTGGTCCTTTGCAGTGATATATAAGACCTCACCTAAGTGCTCTACACTGTCCTCTCAAAAATCAATAGAGAGAGTCAGATTTACTCGCTTTTATATGCTTTCATCCATCCATCTTTCTCTCTGTGTATGTCTACAGCAGATTCATAAGGTGCATTGATCCTTTTAGATTGTTTTTAAAGCACAGTATAAATTCAGTTTTAAAATATCCCTGCAGAGATGACTGCCTGTAGCCACTCCAATTTTCCTTGACTTTCCTGTATTAACTGGACTTGAAATGTGTGGGCGTTAACTGTGGCAACATGAAAGAGCAGTAGCTGTTAATAGTGTTATTCTTGCTGAATAAACTAAACTTCTGACCCCCAGTGAATTTAAGAAGCCCGTCTCGTTAGAGGTTTGGCACCAGAAGCATTAAAAAAAACTGCATTCTTGTCAGGATGACATTCCATTTACCAGTTTCTCAGCACTCCACCGGTTTAAAAGCTCTTGTTACTTAGTAGAAATTAAGTCCCTTAACCTTTTCCCGGTTTGTTTAAAACAATTTTCTGAAACAACTAAGAGTTCTATGGTGGCGTGTTTGAACATGATGTTTCTGAATGTGCCTGTTTTCACGGCTTTACAAAGACTGTTTTGCAACTCTGCTTCTGCGAGTGAGCACGGCAGTACATGCAGTGGGATTTAAAATTGTCCTGGAAATGTAGCTGCCAGAATGCAGATGAAGAGTCTAAAAATAATGGATACAATTTTGTGCTGCACGGTTTGTACTGTTGTCTTTTATATCATACTGTTTTAGACTCTGCTAAAATGAAGAAAATATCGTAACTTGTATTCTGTTTTTCCCCAGACCAGTGTTCACAATCAAGACTCTATTATGAAAAAATGAGTTCCTAATGATCAGTTTTGCATTTTAATTGAGTTTTTCTGTTTGGAGCACACATATGTATATATTTAGCTGTTTTCAAATTTTTTGACACGTTCATGAAAGCAGCTATGTAGCAGCTTGCATGAAACAATTTCTGCCAAATTTTAGAAAACGGGATGCAGATGGGTCTTCTATTTATCTGTAACAGAAGGATGATTATCAGACACTCATTTTCTTCTGTTATGATTCTGACTTTAATTAGTCCAGAACATGACCTTTGCTAAAACTGGTGTAAATCCAGAATACTCTGAAATCATAGTAACTGGTGAGATCTAAAACCGTCTTGATGTTCATAATGCCCAATTGAAATATAAATTTCTTTGGTGATATCCATATGTTCCTTTTATATTCGCTTCATTCACTGCTTTCCAAAGCCTACTGAAAACATGCATGCAAACTGACATCAATCTATCCATAAAACTGATGGCTTTTTTAAGGTAGAAGAATTCTAAGATGCTAAGGTATGAAGATTTCTGACCTTGCCTTGTGTTTTGAGATATGTGAATTATTTTGTATCTGATTTAGCCACTCTGTAAGGTGAGTTGTAAGTTGAACAGAACAGGTTTGTAGGATGTCTGTAGGATGTTTGTAGGATGCATACCCCATGACATGTTGGAACTGTGACCCAAATGTGCTGCTGAGCAGCCTTCATATGCTGCAGGAGAAGCTAGCAATCGGGATGCAAGTGCAGAAAGGATGTGGGGATTACAGTTATTAAAAAAAAGAGTAAAGTGAGGAAGGTAAAATCCAGTGGTTCATGTCAAACTCACTGTTAATTCCAATACATGCTTTCTAGAGAGGAAGAACTAAAGAATGCATGTTTTGAAGGTTTTCAGTGTCTAGAGTAACCGATTTGCTATTAGGGATGCTAAAGAAGTTCCATTGCATTTCTTCTTCAAGGCCACAGGAATGGTGATATTTGCTTTTATTACTCATGGTTTTATGATAATCACTCCAAAGGGGGAAAAAAAGCTGCACTGGATTTCACACAAAGTCACGACTGATCAAAGAGAGTGTTGTTAGCTGCAGCTTTTTTTTTTTATTTTTTTTCCACAGCAATCAATTCAGTTGATTTGATGAGCAGATTTAATGAATCAGAGTCTTTTTCCTGGAGTGTTTCAATCCTAAGACGTGTAGGGAAGCTGGTGTCTGAAATCTGTCACATTTTATTTATTACAAGGCATCACAACTAATCATAGCTGTGGTTTTTTAGTAGAATTTACTGAGAATGCCTGTTATCATTTGAGCTTTTCTCAGTTGCATTACTCAGTTGTGCAGTGTTTAATTTCTACATAAGTATGCTGTCTGCATTTTTCTCTGCCTAATACTCTTGTTTAGGTATGTTTTGGGAAAAGTGGTCTAAGTGCCTAAATTTAAAAAAAAAAAAAAAAAGTTTTAAAGGAACTAGTTGATGTTACCCTATAGTAGTGAGAAATGGTCACCCCTAGAGTAGTGAGAAAT
Source organism: Numida meleagris (assembly GCF_002078875.1). Taxonomy (NCBI): domain Eukaryota; kingdom Metazoa; phylum Chordata; class Aves; order Galliformes; family Numididae; genus Numida; species Numida meleagris. Next base: position 73,666,189 of record NC_034438.1, read on the forward strand.
GGTCACAGGCAGGACAACCTGAAAGCTGTCAGCTTGCTGTGGACATTTGGTACCAGAAATGACCATCCGGTAATAGCAGGGATCTGTCACAAAAAGCAACTTGGTAGTGTTATTGGAGTGTATTTATTTATTTATTTATTTATTTATCTGATATTCTGGGAAGCAGCTGTCTGTATTTCTATACTGTCTGTATTTCTATACTGAGAAATAAGGTTTATCTAGAATCACGTACTTGCCAAATGGGGTAATTATCTTCTGGGAAAACAGTTTTGAACAGAGCAGTAATTGTTTCTAACTACCTGGAGGAGATAAAAATGACCCAGAAAAAAAGGAAAACCACCAACCAGCTTCTCACACAGTTGCCCTGGGTCATGTTCTAGTTTTGGTTCAGCGTCTAGTAATAGAATCTGCCTGTAGATGTGAGAAGCACTACTTCTGACGATGTCTTGTTTGCTTGCAGACTGTGTAGGAGACAGCCATCCATCACCTTGCTGCCTTTGTGTGCAGAACAAGCTGTCAGCATGCTGTGTTGGAGTTCTTGCATTGCTGCACTGACATTCTCCATCTTGTGTGGTTTTGGGTACAACTTCCTGTTGTTGTTCAGTAAGAGAAAATGGAAAAATGAGTTGTATTTTTTAATGTGTTCTCTGGTCAGGACTCCCTTGTTGATTTTATAATGTGAGAGTTGTTGAGGGTAAGAAGCAGCAGTCTGAAGTTTGCTGTAATTAATTGTACTGGATCTCAGAAATGTGATGGGATCACCTCTAGGGTGTTCCAGATTTATGTTAGAGTCCGTTCTGACACTGTTTTGCAGTAGAACACTTAGATGAGACAGAGACATGCTGATACTTGTGGATGGGTTTTTCAGCCTGCCACGTTTGCATCTAATATGCATAGACATTCTGAAAGCACACCTGCTGCACAGAACTGAGGTTGATTCTTCCTTGTTTTACTATGTGGTATTAGTTTTGCAAAAACTATTTTGAAAGAACACAGTCTGTTTTAAATGTCTCTGGTTATTTATGTGTTCATACATGTTTGTATAAGTAAGGGTGTGTATGTGTGTATAGAATTAAAGGAATGAGAAGTATTCTGGCTGTCTCTGATACTCCTTAGCAATTTTTTTGTGATTTAACAACCACACTTTCCTACTTGCACATATACAAGGACATGAAGCCTATGTTGAAAAGTGTGTCAAAAATTTAGGTAAACAAATACAAAAATTAGAGAAAATTAGTTGTTTTTTTTTTTTCTAACATATTTTGTCAAAGAACCTTACAATAACACACAGAAATTCAGATAAATATAGTTAATAGAATCATAGAATCATTGAGGTTGGAAAAGACCTCTAAGATCATCTAATCCAACTGCCAACACTGTTGTCTTGAGCTCAGGCAAGGATTATAGAGAGAGGTAATGCTGTTTACTAAACTAAGCAATAAAGTTGAAAAAAAAGCCAACAGATAAGCTGTCAGGCTGTGCACGTTTATATTCTGCCCTTTATGTGCAGTGTCAAACATTAACTTGCTGGCTACAGAAAGCAGTATCTTGGTATTCTTACCCATTATCATCGCTATAGAAATGTTACTATTTTCATGGGAAAGAAACTCTAGGGTGTTCAAAAGTCAGGCTTGTCCGTGTTAGATAAACAGTTTTGTCCATGTTGGAGAAACACTTCATGGAGGAGATAGCCTTTTTTGCCTATCTACATTAAGACAGTGCTCGAAATCCAGTTATTTTCTACTGTCATGCAGATAATCAGCTGAGATGTATGAGTGCTAGGCAGTATCAAAACATAATCTGTTCACAAAAAGCCTACACGTTTAGATTCTGAGGTTTTTTTTCTTCTTTCTACCGTCTGTGAGATCAGAGCCAGTAAATTAATGGACTTAATAAAGCCTGAGATACGTGATTCTTTGTAGGAATCCACTGCCTCACTGTTTTAGGTTCATGGAGCGTGATGCCTGGCACACATCACATAGCAACTTGTAGCACACAACAAATTAGGAAGCCATAGGCTTGCAGAAAAGCTAGTAGTGTGTTTTATGGGAACTATACCTATTTTACAAGAGAAGTTTGGGAGGTTTTATTTAGGGATGTACACAGGCTATCTGAGAAAAGTTTTTTAAGACTTAAATATTACAGGACTTGGACTATGAGAGGGACTTTAGCAAAAGGTACACTGAGTTTGTTGGGCCTAAGGGGCCTTCTTGATCATCTCACTGTTGTTCCTGACCTTATCAGGGTATGTACACTTTATGGATGCAAACACACAGTGATGGCCAGTGTGGGAGGAAAGGAGTGCTTGCTCAAATCCAGTAGGGCATTAATTTCATTTTGACGTATTTTATGACAGTTATGTTTGTAGCCAAAATGCTTGTTTTGAGATAGCCACAAAGTGAACTCTGAACAGACTGTTAGGCATACCTTTCAGTTTCCCAATTAGTCTTCTGCTTGCTGTCTATTTCATAGAATCATCACAGAATCATAGAATCTTTTGAATTGAAAGTGACCCTTAAAGGCCATCTAGTCCAGCACTCCTGAAATTAACAGGAACATCTACAGCTGGATCAGGTTGCTCAGAGCCCTGTCCAACCTGACCTGGATTGTCTCCAAGAACGGGGCACCCACCACCTCTCTGGGCCTGTACCTAACCACATGTATTGTAAAAAACTGCTTCCTTATATTCAGTTTAAATCTCCCCTCTTTTAGAACTGTAGAATCATAGAATCACAAATGTTGGAAAAGACCTCCAACCATCCACCAACCACCAATATTTCCCCACTAAACAACGCATCTCAGTACAACATCTAAACATTTCTTGAACACCTCCAGGGACAGTGACTCAACCACCTCCCCAGGCAGCCTGTTCCAGTGCCTAACATTTTCTTCAGAGAATAAATCTTTCCCAGTACCCATCCTGAATCTCCCCTGGCGCATCTGGAGGCCATTCTCTCTTGTCCTATCGCTAGTTATCTGGGAGAAGAGACCCCCACGACCTCCTTTCAGGTAGTTGTAGGGTGTGATAAGGTCACACCCGATCCTCCTCCAGAGTAAACAATCCCAGCTCCCATTAGCCACTCCCTGTATGGCTTGTGCTGCAAACCCCTCACAGCTCCACTGCCCTTCTCTGGACGCACTCCAGGGCCTCAAAGTCTTTCTTGTAGTGAGGGGCCCAAAATTGAACACAGTACTCAAAGTACTGCCTCACCAGTGCTGAAACCATTTCCCTTGTCCTGTCACAATAGGCCCTGCTGAAGAGTCTGTATCCCCTTTAGATACTGACAGGCTGCTGTCAGCCTGTCCTCATGGGAGTGGTGTTCCATCCCTTGGATCATTTCTGTTGCCCTCCTCTGGACACGCTCCAACAGGTCTATATCTCTTCTGTACTGAGGACTTCACATCTGGACGCAGTACTCTAGGTGAGGCCTCACCAGTGCAGAGCAGAGGGGCAGGATCACCTCCCTTGCCCTGCTGGCCACATTTCTTTTGATGCAGCCCAGGATACTGTTGGCTTTCTGGGCTGCAAGCAATATTTGATTGTGTTTTCACTCTAAATAGTTGAAGCAGATATTAATTTGAGGGGCAAGTCCCTATGTTATCCATATAAAAGTGGTTTTAAGGTGTTAGACTTGCTCTTATGAGCCAGGTATACAAGGCTGAATTGATGTAGTTTTAATGAGTTGCCATGAATCAGCCAGCCTACAATAACCAAACCTTTGCAGGCTCCTAGTTCACAGCAAACAGTAGATAAATCGTGTCAGTATAAACCTTCTCAGTGAAGGAGAAATGCAGAATGGATTATAGATGTTCCCTGCTGTCAGAGCTATAGGTAAGAGATAAATATTTTGACCTCATTTAATTTAATTCTGATTCTTTTACAGAGCACTCCTTTTGTTCAGAAATGTTCAATTAGACGCTAATTTGAACATTAATTTAAGTTTTAGGCTGTTTATTTTGGTGATATAAAGCATCACAGATAAGTGAAGATATGTGCATCACCCCTTGCATTCCTTCCTTACACAGCTGCTTCAGACCAGGAAATGTGCCTAAAGATGTTGTGTTAAATGTTAAATTTGGGGTTTTAATGTCAGCTTTAGTCCTTGAACATGTATGCACTTTAGGTTTCTAGGTAGTGTTAGTCCTACAACATTGTTTAGAGATGCTGTGCACCTCTGCTGCATATAGTGATGCATAATTTGTTTACTGCCTTATGCCTGCCTGTCTTATTGCTCCTCGCTTGCAGATACAGATGTGATGCTAAGCAGAGCATGGCCATGGTTCATTTGGAGTAACTGAGTGAGAATATCCAATGTGTCTTATTTTGCCAGGGTAGTAATAGCCAGTCTGTCTACAGAGAACTGGCAAATGGCATCTTCTGTGGCTCAGTGGGAAGACCAGCTTGATATAACCCAAGGCATGAATGAAAAGAACCAACACATTTTAGACAATGCTTATATTTTTGTGTTTTGTCTGACTACTGCAGAGGAGGTCTCCCTGCTCTGTTTGTACATAGAAATATATCCCTTCTGCAAATAAGCATATGGGGGCAGGGAAGGTGCACAGAAAAAGGAAGGAGGATAACTGAGGTTAGAAATGTTTGTGTGGAGCTATTTAAATGTGAAATTGAGCCTGCTGAAGCAGTGAGGATAGGAAGACTAAAGGAGTTGCTTTAAGGAAAGCAAGTGTTTTTAGCTGTTAGCGCTCAAAACCAAAATCTCAAGAACAGGTGATTGTTTAGAAGTGAGACCAATACTCTACAAAATACTTGTGACATGTGGTGCTTGGATTTGAGGATAGCAGGGGAGAGGTTGACTGCTGTTGAAGAAAATGTGTCTGCATGCAAGTGTTTTCTTACTGAATAAATACCACTGCAGTCAGGAATGAAAGCACAATGGAAGTGATATCTTTAACAGGTGTGAGTCAGAAATTTAACTACTTATTTAAAGATGTCCTTACAGTCACTCAAATTTTGTACATACTTAAACCAATTTGGACAAGTTGTGATTGTCTAGTTTTGTTACACTCCTGAATATTGCTCATATTCTGCAGTATGGTCAATGAGAGTTTCTCCCTGTTAGATGACGGTATGCTTTTCATTCAGAAAAATAGCAGTTTAATAAAGGAAAGTATATATTTTTAAATAAAAATATTAATCTTTTTTTGTTTCCTCTTCAAGTTCTCTAGCAGAAAGCTGCTCTTGGCACTAGGACTCTATTCTGTAAGACCAATGTAAGACCAATGATATCCAGCTTTTCATTCTTTAGAATCAGTGAGAAGCTTGCATTTTGTCACCCTGAGTGCATATTCAACATCCTTTCTAGTTGTTACCGATGTGATACTAACTTGCTACTAGTCTGGAACTGCTGGTGACATGAGACAATCAAAAAAGCAGAAGAAAAACCTCAATTTAAAAATTTTTAGCAGTGAAGTTCTTTGGCCCTCAAGGTTACTAAAAGATTACAGTTTATATTTTGTTTTAAGACAGGTAGAGAGGAATAGAAGAGGTTGAGGGTGAAGAAAAAGAATATAGAAAAAATAAAAGCTCAAGGCAAATAGCTTTCTTGATTTAGACTGAAAATCTAAGTCTAGATTTATTAAAGCTAGTGCTGCAATGGAAACTACAACTGAGGTTCATCAATTTTTATCCCTAAGTTCCATGAGATTTACAGGAAAAAAATAACACCTTGGATAAAAAAAATAAAAATAAAAAACAAGGCCAGAATTTGAGCTCTTACACTTTAATTCTATATATATTTTTCGAAGGAGGTATCAACTTGGTCAGAAGAAGTACATTTACATAAAAATTAGCACCCTTTTGTATTTTCTAGCTAAAAATACAAATCTTGAGGAGTTTTTGAATAGATGTACCTGTAGAAATAAAAGCTCAAAGAATTAGTTTTAAGGCCTCTATTTAAGAAGATTCAGTCACACACACACAAAATAAAGTATTATTTTCAAAAAGCATTCTTTTCCCCTACATTTTTTTGATAGATTTCAGTTGTTAAATTAGTTTACTAGGACTTTGCTTTACATGGTATTTTAGAGTACTTCAGAGATTTTGTTCTGAGTTTTTTTAGTTTCTGTTTAGTCATAACATCTATATTAGGTTTTTCTCCAGTAATTTAGCAAATGGTATAAAGATATCCGAAAACATGGAGTGAAGTTAACTTATAGGGAAATGTCAACTGTTAACGCTGAGAGCAAGCGTTGTGAAGAAAGACTTCCAGATCAATCTTTGGTTAATCTAGAGGTGTGCTTTTCCCCAGTCAGCTTAAAACTTCTGCATTTAAGTAGGTCGAAACAAGTAATTATGTTTTACTGTCTGTTTACTTTCCCCTACAGTGACTGAGCCTATACTGCTTAACCTTGCTTTCCTACAGAACTGGCTTTTGTGGATCTTCTAAAGCCTGAGGGAGGCTACGTGACCCCTAGTTGGGAGATTTTATAAGTTGAAAGAACAGTCTCAGGTTTCACTAGAGGAGCTGTTTTCCTTCAGGGAAGAGAGAAACTGATGTCAGTTTGTAGAAGAGTATGAGTTATGGATTTTAAAACATCATTACTTTCATCTTGTTCTCTACAATTTTATTAAATTCCTGAAAAGTGTGAAGTATCTTCTCAAAAAGTCTGATTTCTCAAAACTTTTTACAATGAATTAATTTTTGCTTCTTCAGAAATTTTGTTCAAGCCAGTATCAGTGGCTGTGAAACCAGTTCAGTTTATCTGCTTCCAAGCCTATTTCTTCAGAAGAACCATAATGCACCTGAAAAAGTCTCTCATATTTCCATTGTGGTATGAAGGAAAGAAAGAGTCTTATTAGTTAATCTTATAAAAATTATGAATTCAGTGTTTATAAGTACATCAGATGAGTGTGACTCTTAAGTGGCTGTGTAGTTCTTTGATGATAGCCACTTCCTGAACTTCCTCAACTTGTCCGATTCTTTTGCCAAAGCATGGACCCAGCTAGGCCCCATTTCCTCCTAATTAGAGGGCTGTTTAAGATGGGAGTGAAACATCTTGGGTTTTGAAACATAATGATATAGTATTTTGTTTCTATTTAAATTGGCAAGTCAGAGTTTTTGGAAGGGTTGCTAGCTGAGAAAATGTTCAAACAGTTCTGATGAGGGGAGAAACAAAGGCAGCAAAGTTTGCTTTGCAGATGCTGATGTGAGGCAGAGATACATCTAGAGCGCTTCCAGCTATAGCTGAAACAGAGCGTGAAAAGCCTGTGGCATTTGCTTAACAACATACATTTTCTTTCAGGGGAGTTCTTTTGCAAGCTTCCCATAACCTTCATGTCTTACTCAAGAGTTGTCTGCTAGACTTTGTCTGTGTCTGTGTCCCAAGATCTGTTCAGATTTCACAAAGCTGAAGACTAAGTTCATTTCTTCATTCTTATCTTGACTCTATCTAATCAAGTGACTTAGTGAAGGAGAGGGACTTATGAGGGAGTTTGCTTTAAGACTATAGGTGGTGATCAGGTTACAAATAGTTCCTTTGGTCTAGACAAGTAACTGGAAGTAACATGGAGAAAATGTTTTTGTATCCTCAAAGTGTTATCTTCAAGGAGCACAGTTAGCAATGCTGTTGTGAAAACCAGCCTCCATTTGGACAGACAGCTTGATGCATGCAAAGCTACTAATTTGTCTTCAGCTTCAAGGAGATTAAGAGTCTTTGCATTGTTGGCAGTAGCACACAATGTAATTGTTATCCTGATTAATCTTCAGTCTAGCTGCACTGGCTGGTGGCTAGGAAGGGCTAGAATGTTTCCTGAATTAGCTGAACCAGACAGCATCTCTGGAAAGATGCTCCGGGACTTCTCTGACTTAGTATTTTACAACACTCACAGTTTTTTGGTGATTAATCTAGGCACGTAGAAACCCCACATAGGGAGAAAAATAAATGGGTGAGTCTGAAAAGTAAATGACAGAATTAATGTTCTTAAACTGGCAACATTACTTGGTTACTGGGGGCTCACTGTAACAGATTTGCTTTCATCTATTTTCTGCCTCTTTCTTCCACAAAAGCAATTTTGTAAATCTACGATTTTAAAATACTTCTAAAAAATGAACTGTATACCAAGAGATTTGTTTGCATTCCTATTATTCAGTTGAGTAGTGTTTGTGGACAGCAGCTATTTACACTTTGCAATTTGGGCCATTAACATACCAATGACGTAAAGCTAGTCTGATTCACCAAAACCTCTTCAGAAAAGGGATATGGCATATCATTGTGCAGTTAATTTATTCAGTCAACCTAATGGTTAAGCTTGGGTTAGCCTTGAAGGGTACATTTCATTGCTGGGAAACATTCTTGGCTATGAATGAATGCATGAATAATCTTCCTTTGAACTTTAAGATGCACAATAGACACAATAACTCTTGAGTTGAACTTTACAAGCAGAGTGGGCTGATTTATGAGCAGCTGTTGAAAGTGCTCCTAGTCAAATTATTTTTTAATCTGTGAAGTAGGAACCTGTAGTATATTAATTACTGTAAACCATTGCCATGGTGGACATAGGAAAACTATGCAAGTCTTTGCTATGAGCTTTTAATTTACAGATTAAAACAAAAAGTAGTAAATTTGACAAGACACACTGCCATAAACTGAGAATTGTTTGTCAGGGTGCCAGCAGACAAGTATCTGAAGGTGTTACTGCCAGCAACTGTTCAGCCTGTTGATCTGTGTAGGTTACCTCCCATTTAGGACATGTGCAAGGATTGTGTATGCTTCCCAGTGCCAGCAAGTTTACAAACCTGCTTAAGTGCCAGTTTCATTTTATGTTAATTCTGTGATTGAAAATGACCAAGGATCTGGCATGCATTTAATTTTTTACTCTCATTGTTCAAAAGTTTCTGGTAGATATACAAGAGGGGCTAGCATCACCAACTACATCAAGATTGTGTTGAGCTTATCTGCTGGGAGGCTTAGTTTGCTTCTAAGATCAAGAGAAGTCTGTTCTGTGATCACCAGCAGTGGCTTGGTGCGGCACCTTTTCAGTGCTGGGGGAGGGAACTGTTCTTTATTTCTGGGATTTTTTGTCTACCATGTGCTGTGCTAGGACATATGTTGGTCATCGTAAGACATTCTACATTATTGAAGTTGTATAATAGGGTTTGTATTTTAAGGAGCTCTTCTCAGAATTAGTTGCAGAAGAAGCAATTTTATTTTATTTTCTGATAGTTAACAGACCAAGCAGATGGGAGAGCAGACCTGGAGTAGTTTCTCTGGCTAGCTGCCACGATTCTGTGAATTTTGATTTGTGTGGATATGTAACAGTTTTGTTTTTCCCTTTTTGAAAATGTATGCTTGTAAGTCTTTGGGAAATTAGTCACTGGTTTTCTTTTAAACGTGCACTTGTAAAGCAAATGTTGTAGCAATGTGCCATGCAGACCCAGTGTTGTGTCAATTAGGAAGTGTGGCATCAGCAAACTCCATTGGCTGTGAAAGGCTAAAGCACTCTTCAAAGTATCATTCCTTCAGAGCTCTCCAGAGAAAACATTTTAAAAAATGACAGAAATTTGAACTGCACTTCAGGACACTTTGACTGCTACAGGAACGGGATTCGTAATTCTGCCCAAATGAGACTTTGAATGCCATTTGACCTTACCCTGTTTTGAATTTGAAATTAACGAGGCATTCACATTTGCAAAATCTGCATTAACGGCAATGTATGATTTAATGAAAAGTTGGAAATTGGAAATTTAACATTCACAAGGAGAAAGATGAAAAATAGAACTTATATTTCACTTTTGGTCTCTCCACTTTTCCTACTTCATGCACCTTCACACTAGAATGATCTGAAAGAAAAGAGTCACTTAAGCATTTAATAACCAACGTATTGTTGATGACATCGCCCTAATTACACACCAGGAGAGCTACATTTAACTGTAAAAAATGTTAGGGATTTAAGCTCGTGAATGGCAGCCTGGGTCATAGGTTTTTTTTTTTTTTTTAGTATCCTTTTCCCTTGGAAATCTAAAGAACTCAGATTCTCACTATTCAGCATGTGAATCCTGGAGATCAAAAGGCCTTTCCTTCAAAGAGTTCCACGTTGTTATTTAAATGGTAATTGGTTCGGTCCATAGTGTGACTGTGAGCATTTTAACTTTAGTGGGTTTTCATTACTTTCAATTCCCTGCTTCTAATGGAGGAGGTGATTTGGAGAATGACAAAGATTAACTGCAGATTTGGAAGCTAGTTATCAGCGGCAAGAGCTGGTAACTTTTGGGAAGACACAGATGCTATGAGAGCAACACGTGTTCTGTAACAAATTATTTTGCTGCTGTGACAAGCATTGCCTTCTTTACTGGTGACTTTTAAATATGGAGTAGTTCCTCGATGACAGGTGAATGTTTCTGCCGGGTGTAGACTGTGGAGGGATAAACTATAGCTTTTGTTACTTGCCTGAATACTTTTGTTCCAATATCATAATCTTTGGAGAGAAGGTCTTGGCCACAAAACTCTGATCTCCAGGCAAACAGTGTTTGAAGAGCAGTAATCTGTGGTGAATCTGAGATGTTCAATATTTTCTAGATAGAAAATGTTATGGCTTTGTGGTGTGTTTGGAAGACAGAGTCATTTTGCTGTAATTTCTATTCACTCCTTGCTGATAGGGATTTTGATCTTCTCTCTGGTAAGGTCTATTACCTTTAGCTGTCTGTGTGATGAAGAATTGTGAAAACTGCTCTCCTTGTTACCCAGAAAAGGCTCAGATACTTCACCAACAAGTGTATTGCAATGCCACTGCCACTGTACTTAGCAAACTGAAGCTGATGGTCTCTGAAGAGTAAGTGAAGACATGTCTATATGTCTTGTGTTTGGTGACTTGGTTCTCATTCAACTGGAAAACAAAAGACCCTTAGATATAGTTACCTCTAAAATGTCTGGGTTAAGAGGTCTTCATGCGAAATATTAAACAAGAACCTACAGGCCTCGATGAGAGAAACAAACAGATGAATGGCGTAAGGCTCAAAATGCAACTGTTGAGTTTGTGTGAGGGAGGAGAGGCCTCTGAGCAGTCTGCACGAAGGCCTTTGTAGTGGTGATGCAGCACCACCAACTGCATCAAGACCCTCTCTGTTTCCCAGTATTGCTAGGGATGTCTTCCCATTCACGTGTTCATCTTCCACCAGTGTTAGACCACCCAACATCACATCTAACTTGCAGCCTTTATGCCCCACAGTCTTTCCCCTCTGCTCTGCCAGACGTATGGTGCATGTGCATTCACGTTTTTGCTTTCTGTTCACGGAGATATCCAGCTGGGAAAATATAGTGTGCACAATACTCTGCCTTCAACAGGCATTTCTTATAAATTGCAACAGAAACACCACTGTTGGAGGCTTAATGACAGGTAGAATACAGCTCTACATATCAAGTCTCATCAGGACACAGAAACTATTGTTAACAAATATCCAAACAGAAAGGGTTGGAAAGCGAAGTTCTTATATAAGAATAACTTGGGGTGGTGGTGGAAACATTTTAAATGGATTCGTTGAAAGCTGCTTTTTTTTTTTTTTTTTTGAATAAAAGCCTTGTAAGAACTGACTCGATGCCTTCAGCATTCACTTATTTTCTGAATTGTTACTTTAGAAGACCTCACAAGAGGTTTCTGTTCTAAGTAGTGGAGGAAAAAAAAAAGGGTAATGCAAGTTTTTCTTCATTGGTCTTTAAAATAACCCTCACCTCTAAGCTGATTCCTTGAAAAACTTTTTGAAAGATATGTAACAGTTAATTGCTGCTGTACTACAAGGTGTTTATGACAGAAATTTCAGGTCAGCTGCTGTGCATTTTTTTATGAAGTACAGGTTTGGTGGAAATAGCGTGGTTAATAGCATTATGTCCCTAACCATGGATTTAATTGTTTCCATTTTGCCCTTAGCTCTGTTTAGGCTCAAATCTTGTCCAAAGAGCCCCGCGACAGTTTAAGTTAGAAATACATCACAAAAGTGAAATGTTCAATGTGAAAATGAACTCGCTGACCCGAGGTTTTTTGTTGTTGTTTAAACTGGGAAAGCTGGGATGGGAATACTGAGCCAGGTAAGATCAGAGACGCATGGTGTGTATCACAGGTTGCTCTGTTCTTTGTGACAGTGGCAGACAGGACAAGAAATAGTGAACCTAAATTGTGGCAAGAGAGACTCAAGTCAGATATTAGAAACATATTTCTAACAGGAAGGATAATGAGGCATTGGGATAGTCTGTCTGGTGACTTAAGGAGGCTGCCATTAGAAGAAAGTCTGTGCAGACACCTCTCAGAATAAATGATTCTGATCAAGAACCAGCAAGGCAGGTGAACTCGACAACTTCTTGAGATCCCCTCAGCTCTCCAATTCTGTATTTCTTAGAGCCAGAGAGTTTATTGTTGATATTCATTGCTTTTTACTTGTCACACAGCAGTTTCCTAGGAAATTACATTATGTGTCACCTTTATTTTTTCAGCTGAACAGCATTTAGTTAAGTATTTTAAAATGTCAGTAAAAAGGAAACCAGGGCTATATATAAAGTACAGCAGTTGGATAAATCAAGGGCTCATGAGAACCAAATATGGAACAGAGAACAACTCTGTTTTGGACAGCCTAGTAATGAAGAGACCAACTGTTGAATCTATACAGCTGAAAGGAATAAAAAAAGGCAACAGGACTGTTCTTGACTGGGAATTTATCCCTGTGCTTGGCTTAAACTTGTGTCTTCTGCACCAGTATCAATACCAATATGAAGCTTTGATCCCATAATTTTGATGGGAACTTCTCCAGTGACCTTTGCTTTTCTGTAACAATCTTTTAAAGTTATCTTAGGAAGAATGAGGAAAGACATGTTACAGACATAATACAGCATATTGAGATCCAAGAATACCGTTGATTCTGAGTGAAGTGCATAAATAACACTAATTTTCCTTCTGTGAGAGCAGCTCTTGGTTTCGGTTTGGAAAGTCATAAAGTTGCACTACTCATCGCCTTCAGTTTTTCAAACTGTTTTTAATGGCATATTTTTCCAGCACTAAATGTGTATTAGCCTTTTTTTTTTTTCCTTTGAGGGGTGCTGGTTATACCTCTTCAAGTTTTACTTGGAGAGAAGATAAAATTATTTTCCAATTCTCAAAATATGGCCCAGTATATTTTATTTACGTTGTCTGTAAGAGAGTTGATAGCCAACCGTAAAAAGATAGACTTTTCACTCTTAAACTTCCCACTTTCCTCATTCTTTCCATTATTTACGAGGACCTATCAGGAATAGCATTTAAAATTTTCCTGATTCTGTGGTGTTTTCCCCATAAATGAATTTCTGTGGCAGAGAGAGTAATAGCAAGCTTTACCAAACAATGTTCCCTTCTGTTCATCATTCACTTGATTATTATGATTTTCAATATGATTTTGTGCTAGTCTGTGGATGATTAAAGAAAACATGAAAGTTTTCAGAACAACGAAAGTTTCTCAAAGGGAACATTTGTTCAATGTATTATTCTTCAAGGTTGCTTCAATGTGTGATTCCAATATGCCTTATTAGAATGAAAAAAAAGTCTGTATTAATAGTCTTTGTAACTTCTGTGGTAAGCTTTGCTGCTCTGATGGACCAAAATCAGATTTTGGTGTTCTCAGAAATATTTCATAATCACCAAGTAGTTTTATAAAAAAGGGGGGGAGGGGACATTTTCAAAGAAAAGAAGCATAGAGTAAGATGAGTTTGCAAAACTGAAGGGTGGTTAGAATAGTCTGCCTGGCAACAGGGAGTCATTGCCCAAAAGCTTTTTTTCAGTGTCCCTTTGGTTTTCTGACCCTCATCCTCACAAATAAAAGGATGAAAGTGGCAGTTTTGTACCAGCCTACCAATCCTGTCAGCTGGGAAGAGACTGCAAAAAGCTGGGCTTTTGGGTTTCCTTGAAGCAGTTCTTCTGTATGCTCAAGCCCTTGGAATCTGATTCAGTTCACCAAGCAGCCTTTTATCTGCCTGTTCCCAAAGGGCTTCCTACTAAAAGAGGCTGTTTCTGCTTGTGTGTATAGTACATTTGATGCTGCAAAGAAAAAGGAAGTGTCTTGTAAGTAAGATGCTAACTGTATCTGGGCTGTCTGCCATATGGTGAAGGGAAAAAGACATTCAGTATATTCTTTACAAATGTTTCTCATGGATGTTCATTAAAAATCTAGTCTGCAGTGTTCATTGAGTAGTCTCATGCCTATTTTAGGTGGTTTCAGATTTTCAGTGAGAAGAATATATCACTTCCTCTTACTCAAGTCCTCTACCTCCACTGTTGTTTTGGTTTTTTTTTACAAAAGCAAGCGTCTATCATCTGTGGTATTGCCATAGGTCATTCCAACATTTCTTATTCAAAGTTTTGGCTTTTCAGACAGAAGAGGAAGTGTCTTCCAGGAGAAAACACCCCCTTAGCCATGGACAAAAGTCCTACTTCTGTTAAGTACCCAAGAGAGGCAGAAGAACCTCTATGTTCTTCTGTACCCTTAGCAGTTACCATAAATACATAGTTTTACCTTAATCTTTAGTACTCTTATCCGACTCTGTCAGAAGAGGGACCATAAGGAAGAAACCTTGCTTCTGTAATCCAAGTACCTAGGTTAATAAAATACCCAAAGGATCATTGGTAGAACCTTTAAGCACTGTGAAAGTGTGAGGAAATGCTGCCAGTGCCTTGGCTGCCTTCTAGGTGAGGAGAGAGGCTTCTGCTGAAGTGATGGGAAAGGCAGCCAACTGTCATTCCTTTCACACCTTCCTGAAGTGTTATAAACTCCTTATTGTGGCATCTGTTGTTTCCTCATTTGCTTGCCTTGGGTTCAGAGAGGTGATCCATTAACAGGAGCCAAGGGGTGGAGGCATATGGAGTCCTGGCCTTTCCCCAGTGGCACTCTTCTTGTCTGTGGTGTCATCCTCTGCTCCTCATTAAATGTCCTAATAGTGTGTGGTTCTACTCCGCCCTTCCCGCTAAGCTTCCTTAACCTCTGGATGAATACTGCGCAGAAAGTATTGCGGGAGACACATGGGGAAGACAGTATTGTTTTTGCTAATTTGTTTCTAGTTTCGGTTGGTCATCTGTAGGTGATTTGGTGTCCTGAAACACAAAGAGTTTACAAGGCAGACAGGAGAGTTAATAGCCTGTAACTGCTGTACGAGCAGTGCAGAGGACCAAGAGCAAGGGAGAACTCCTTCTGTACAGTTGTCTCCCAGCTCATGGGAGGATGAACATCCACCCTGGTGAACCCTCATGATTTCCAGTGGTTTAACCTCCTCACAGAAAATTCACTGTCTAAATGGAACTGCGTTCACATGTGGGGACCAACAGGACTGGATCCTGTATGTTTGATGCATTGTTCTGCTGCTTGGTGAAGGGAGAAGCCCCTGGTGAGGGATGTGGTTTTTTCCATGCAGTATAATGACAGCATCGTTTCACCTGCTTCCTTCCTGACAGAAACCATTAGCTTTGGTGGATTAGCGACTGTCTGAGTGGAAGTTGTTCTGACAAAGATGATCACCTAAGGAGTGAGCTGTAGTTTTGCATTAGGAGAGAGGTCAGGAAATTAATGCATCAGAAGATTTGAAAAGAGAGAACAAAACATTCCCAGAAGCGTTGCTTTTGTGTTCTGTCAAAAGCAGCTTTCTTCATGTGGTCAGAGGGAGCGCGAGTGGCGAGAAAACACGCAGTGAAGAGTTGTGCTTAATCTGACTAAATATTAGGCATAAAATCTTTATCAGCCTTTTTTTTGCTCGTGCTTTTGCAAGCACATATTTTTAAGCAGTACCATTTTTCTGCCTTTTGATCTTGCTCAGGGGTTGCAGGAATTTAAATTAGCTGACATTTTCAGTATCATAAATAGGTAGGATTAAGGATTATGCTTGTTTGTTCTGGTGACAGTTACCCTAGTTCAGACATGGCATTTCTTTTTCTTTTAGTTAGACTATATTACTAAGCATAATTCAGGGCGTAGTGGCAATCAAATTCAAATTGTCGTTGCAGAGACTGGAAATTAAAATGTTCAGTGCCAAATTCTGAAAAGAATATGAAGGTGAGGATTAGAAATTAGAATTGTTCCCCAGGGCCCTCTGTAAGGTGCCATTTCTAGTGTGAGTTTGAGAAACCGAGTGAGGAATCTAAGGGAAGGGCAGAATTTTCCTCTTTAATTCACGTGACGAGGAAGTGAAACAAACCTCACAGCTTGTACAACAAAGTTTTTATTGCTTCATAAATTTTATTGAGAAAGAAATTAGCTGGTTTCCTCTGTTTTAAGGAGAGTCAATTTGTGTTTATTGACATAGGGGAAGCTCATCTGTGTTTAAAAATAGATTTGTTTTCCATTAGAAAAGGCTACACTTGCAGGTATTTGTAATGCTGTCATGTATTAACATGGCAAACCACGCTCAAGATTCCATGGTTTAGGATTTCTTTATTTAATGACAACAGTTTTTCTAGCTGATTGGTTTTGTGATAAATAATGAACTACCAAGAAAGAGGTATAAAATGTTAAGAGAGCCACTGTGAGAAGCAGAAGATGTGCCAAAGCCAAGAAATGTTTTTGTTCATTTCCAAGAAGTTTTCAGCACTGCATCCACATTAAGGCTGCTGCCATATTTATTGAAGCACTTCAGCAGTGTTTTCCTACTCATTTAAGGAGGAATGTCAGCTCGGTCTGTTACACAGCGATAAATATATTCAAGAATTTATTTCATTTAAGGCATATCATTCAATAGGAGTTCTAAACCACTTTAAAGCATATGTACACAGCTCTATTTCAATATTTAAATATAGACGGGTCTTTATTTGAAATGAAAGCTTAGTGAGCTGTGGACGTCTGAGAAATGAAAACGCCTAAGCAGAGCCTTGAAATGTCACCCATTGTTTTCTTTGTTTTTACAATAATGAGCATACAAGGTGAGATTTATGTCCTGAGCAATAAGTTAAATACCCCCGAATCTCCTTAGAATCAATTTCTCATGATCACGTATGCAGATTGAAAACCGCGGTTTTTACTCTGCAAATAAAGTTGACGTTTCCTGAAAGGCAGAGAAGGCTGTCATCCCATACTTCCCACCTTCATTGTCTGCTTCCCTTCAGCACACACAAGCCCAGCACGCCTGCGCACACAAATACGCATTCTGGAGGAGCAGCTTTCTGCTCTGTCAATTTTGTTTCATAAAAGCTCTGTTTTCTTTATTGCCTTTATCTGTTACATCTGTAAAATGTATTTAAGCAATGACAAATTTCTCTTTTGAGCCTGGAGAATAACTGCTGCCAGGCTATTGGTAAGAGATTTGTTGGATATGACTGTTCATTAAATTGTAAGGAACTGTGGGTGAGGCTAACTGTCTGAAGCTGCTGTGAGTAGGTGGCTTATAGGCTGTTCTTAGTGAATATACATCATCAGAGAGACAAATGTGCTTCAGCAGCCTCTTGTTTTGTTCTATTAAAATGGGTAAAATGAGTGTTGATTTTGGAAACCTCAGTGAAATCACTGTCATTTTTCTAAATCAGATATCATTCATCCTACAGAGCACCCATGAAAAACAATTCAGGTTAAATATAGCAGCACCGCTTCTCAGCTTTGTAAGCTGACAATAATAGCATTACGTCTATTTCCCTTTAAAAAAAACAAATGTGGATCTGAATTCAGTGGCTGTGAGTGATAGCTAATTGACAGCACTGTCAACAAGAATCCCTTTTTTTTTTTAACCTACACTGCAAGTACAGTTCAGGGCGCTGCAGCACTTTATCTTTTCACGCTTCTATGCTAGTTTTTGTCAGCAACGTCTTACATCCCTATAAGGACAAGAAATGTGATGCAGCATGCATTGTTATTATTTTTAAGAAAGGAAATAAGAGAATATTCATATAGGTAAAAAGTTGATTTCCTAATACTGTGACTAATCCATAGTATTTATGTGAATAAATTGAAAGGCAGGCTGTATTTTATTTTTTATTATGGTCCTTCAGCACTTCTAGTGTTTCTTTGTGCCTTTCTTACTGCTCTATTTATTCAGGTATCCACCTAGATAACTGTGAAACTTAATCTTCACGAGAATCTGAAAACACTCTATTTGATGGACTACAAGTTATAAGTAGTTCTCATTCTTCAGGGTGTATATATGCTTTCAGCTGAAATCCAGGGAGCAGGGGGAATCCTTCACTTGAAACAAGCCTTTAGTCTGCACTTGATCTCCTCAGGTTTTGTATGAAAAGCCATGCTGGACTGAATGACAGCTGAAAGAACAAGCTGCTGTATCAGGGGATTTAGCAGAAGGAAGCTGCTGTTCTTTCAACCAGCACCTTGACAGAAAGCACACTGAATATCTTACCAGTTCCCATCCAATTGTGAAGTCATTGCATGAGAAAACATGTAGATGAAAGTGTAACTGGGAGTGCCTCTCACTTCCTTAATACCAACATTCGGATTGAAGAAGTAAACAAATATTCACATACGACTGTCAAATGTTATTCTGTAAATTAAAATGAGATTAGCCTTTCCAAAGGGCTGAATTTTTTGTGACAGAATCACGTGAAGCTACAGGTAAGTGTAAAAGAAGAGCTACTCTCGTCCTTCTGCTTATTCTGTATCCAGGGAAATGGATTTCAGGAGCCACTGCAGTTGGTTATTACTGGCTGATCAGGAGTTCCACTTCCATCAGAACAATTCTTTAAAAACTCTTTTATCCTTTTTTCCATTCCAATTTTAAAGTTGATAAGTATTTAAATGACAGAGAAGTCTGCTGGCTGTAAAATCCAGCATGTTAAGCAGTGTTGAAATTCTTACCCAGAGAAAGGGTTTCTGCACATTTGGTAACAGCACATAATGACAGTGTAAATGGTGTGTTGGTGGTTGTAAGGTTTATGCATGCAACAGAAGTGATACGCGGTTGTTTAAAATAATTGTAGTAATTAATGCTGGATGTTTTCAAAGACAAGTCAGTATTGTTCCCTGTCAGATACGCACAAGTTCAATTAAAATGATCTTTAGACCTCAGGAAGATGCTGGGGAGCAGTAATGACATGGAGTCAATTCTGAAAGTGTTTTTCCATTTTGAGAGCGTGTTACTGATCTTGAAACTCTACAGAACAGGTAAGGAAAAACGTAACCGCTTGTCCACTGTGAGCATATCGTGATTCCACAAAGGATATTTTAAATCAGATCTCTTTTGGTCACCAGTTTTCTAATACACTTGTGATGGTACGGAACATACCAATGTTGGTATGACAGATCTATGAGTCTGGGAGGCTGTAGCTGCTGCTGAGCACAAAATTGTTTTGGGAGATCTTTTCTAGCGTGTAAAGATGATGAGACCATCTGTTTGAATGCTAGTTATACCTTCCTTTCGTACAAGACTGTGTCTAAGGGCTGATCTATGTTCCTGATGATTATTAGCAATTAGGAATGTGTAACTCTGAGGGAAAAGGCTTTTGGGCCATTGTTGCACAGCTCAGAGTCAATAAACTCTGAGCTGCTCACAATAGCCTTTCTTCCTTATTGAAGCCTTGGACTTGCCCTAACTTCATCAGAGCAGGGGGAAAAAAAAACAAAATGTGAACAATAGGAGCTGTGGAGTTTGACTTGGGCCTATTGTGAGGAGGCTGTAAAAGCCGCCAGGGAGCTTGATGGATTGGCTTTCATGCTGCAGTCCTCAGCACAAAGCAGTAATGTCCCTGCCCCTTGTGAGGGGCTGGATGTGCCACCTGGGGTCACAGTTTATCAGCCTAAGGGACTGACGTTTCAGATGAGGCCAGAGTGCTGTCCATAATTCATACAGGAATTTGTGTGTAGGTGCTGGAGCAAAGAGAGCTTTATCTTGGTACCGTTTGTCTGACCATGGAAGGAATTAAGTCATGTCTGACCTTACAGCCTCTTTTTTTCTTTTACTGACATGGGAAGATATTCTCATAATATTGAAATATGTGTCTTTGTCATTATGCTAGTCGTACTTGAATGAAGGAAGGCGTGCCTATGATGATCATTTGAGGGATGTTTCGTTGCCAAAAGAAACACAGAGATTTTAACAGATTATATTAAGATTCCTAGAACTCTTAAAATTATACTTACATTTCATACAACATTGGTTTGTCCTCAGTGTCTGAGTAGTTTTGTTTCTAAATGTGAGAAGGTCAAAGGTGGATCAGCATGGTAAAGCCAAATGAAGTTGTAGGCTTCGCAGCAGGTAAGGGAAAACCTACCTAGCTCTTATTAGTGAGTGGAGAAACAGGAACTAGCTGCACAAAGGACGCCAGAAGGAAAACTATCCAAGCTTTGACTGGCAAGAAAGGAGAAGCCTAGCAAAAAGTGTATTGATCACTAATGGGAAATCCGTTAGCTGGTAACTTCTCTTGGCACTGCGCCAGTATTGATGAGTAACTAGGAGAGGCTAACTGGTTAACTAGGCGTTTTACTAGTTTTCCCACTCGGGAGGTAATTTGAAGCAGGGAAAACAAAATCACAGTGAACTGCTCTGCAGAGCTGTGACACCTATTGAAGCCAGTCAGTTGATAAGTAGCTAACTTTTGTTCTGTCCCAGCAAAATGACTACTTCGCTTCAGTAGATGCTAACAAAAGTCCTTTCAAGTTTCTTCTGCTCAAGGAGAACACCATTAGTCATAGTTAATTAGGCTTGTTTACAGAAAAGGACTGGTGTCGTAAGTGTGTTACTGAAAAACTTGTAACTATTCCAGTCTTCTGTTTCCCTTGTAAAACAGAAGAATTCTGTAATAGAAAAGGCATCATTGCCTGCTGTTTTTTGAGGAAAAATAACCCACAGTCTGTGGGATAAGAGCTGTAAAAATTGTAGCAGTTAGCCACCTTAATTGTTTTAGATACTTTTTCAAGCTTGCTAACGTATAAGTCTTGTTATGTTGTTTTGAAATCTAGAAGATGGAGTTTCAAGCATCGTTTTGTTTTTCATCTGCTAACTATAGCAACAAGAGACCTTAAAATAATGTTACTCCAAATTCTAAACTGAAGTAATTGTGTAAGAATTGCATATGAAGATGGGTGTCAGGCCTTCAAGGGGTTTTGTCTGCCTTTCCAAGACAGACAGAAAAGTGGAATGGTGGGCCTTACCATAACTCAGTTAATTGATTCCTTTTAGGCACATGGGTGGAAAAGTAAGTAGTGTAAGAGAGAGAAGTCTCACTTACATTTGCAGTATGCTTGACTATACACTGATTTTAGCTATATGTATTTCACCATGAAATGTCATGGTAGAGGGTCAGTGTATTAGAGTTATACTATAGGGTTTGCCTCCACAAACATAAAGCATGTCCTTGCAAACCCTGCTAAGTGAACAAAAGAAGAGGTACTTCTCCCTTGTTAGCTGCTACCAGAACTTGAGGGAGCTCTGCAAAAGAAATCTCAAATGTTCTTTCCTCCCCTTTATCCTGGATGTGTTTGTCTCATGTGTTTACCCTTCTCCCAGGGTACGGGAAAGGAGGACAGTGAATTCTTATGCAGTATGTGAAACTTAATGCAGGCAGACATATACACTAACATTCATGTTCATGTAAAGTGCAGTTCAGTAGATTTCAGTGTTTTCAGCCAGCAGTTTAAAATTGCTATTTTAAATTCCAGTGAGTGGAATAATAGAGAAGTTATCGTGTCTAGTAACTGCAGTTGGCCTTTGTAAAGAATGGCTTGTTAGGAGGTTTTATAATTTACTGAGGCCACAGCTGGCTGCCAGCAGAGCTACAGGAATGTGTTCTCTCTAGGGCCTGGTAGCTGGAGATGAAAAGGATCCAACGCTGGCACAAAAGCAAATAAATGCTTTGACTTTAAATAAAGCATCATAATTTATAAGAGGCTCTGCTTCTCAATCCCAGTGAGGTATATGGATCAGCAGCAGCTCTTTGAGGTTGAGCGGAATTGTCTGCCTGGCTCTGCTGCAATTCTGGTATCTGCAGTCTACAGATTTGGAAGCATTTTCACGGTTTGGGCTTGGAATTGTTTCTTTATCCATGCTGTTTCTTCCCCACAAATTCTCTCTCTTCTCTTTCCCACTTCTTAATGTTTCATTAGCTGCTCTGCTGTTTGATAAATAATTGTACCACTGTTTGCACCTGGCAGGTCTTTATCATGATGCACAGCACTGGGGGACTAATCACCAAAGACACTTGGAGGTTTATGGGTGCCTTTTGTCATCAGTGATTTGTTTGGATTTTACTATCTGAGTCAATTGTTCTTGCAGTAGCAGAGTTCAGAGCTGGGACACAAACTTGATTGAGATGTCCTGGTACTCTGCTTATGAAGAAAAAACATTTAGGTTTTTGTTTTTGTTTTGTTTTAAAAGGTGCACGCACACACGCACACACACACATTAATGTACAACAGCTTCCTTACTTCTGCAGCTGTTTCTCAACAGTCTGCTGATTAAAACAGTATTTCTTTGGTCTTATGTCAGAGATGAAGAATAGGAAGGAGGCAGATAATCATTAAAGGAACTACTGAATGCTTGTCAGAGTGAGAAAAAATGGTTTTGTTTTCCCTTTTATGGTCCTGCTTCTCCTATTAAACAACAGTGCTTTGCCCTCTACTCCAGTCTTGTTTTACTTTGCAATTTACTTGCTTTTAAGAGTGAAAGAGTTTAGGAGAGAAATAACTAGATGAAGAGATCCTGTAATTAACATAAACTGCAGGAAGCAATGTGACAGATGAGTTCAAAAGCCCTATGTTCTGTTTCTTATCTCACATGACATCTAGTCCTAGCAATAGAAGCAAGGGCAGTGAATTGTGTGTGGTGTTCTATTTTTATTTTTTTTTCTTTCACTCTCCTGGAAGGCAGGAGTCTGTCTGCATGTTCTACACTGCAGCAATACAGCAGCGGAAATAACTCTCCTTGAGAAGGGAGTGGGAAATTCAGGGGATTACAGAATAGCATTTCCTACTTCTAAAATTGAGTATGTGACATATCTTAGTCAGGATATATGAATCACAGTTATGATTACTGGAGTAAAAGAGAAAAAAGATGTGGTTTTCCTTAGGACACACAGATGTTAAAGGATTTTCGACGTAGATTTTTAGCGTCAGCTGAAATAGAGTAAGCTGAAATAGAGTAAGACTGCAGTTTTATTTTGAAGCATCAGTGGAACAGTGAAGTGGTTCAGTTACGCTGGCCAAAGAAAAGGTAATGTTTGTATAAAAACAAATCCTTAGCTGTCATCTGGTGATGAGAAGCCTCTGGTTAGTTTGTAATAACATTACTTGTGCTTTTTCCTGTAAGCACTATACATATGTAGCCTGACATTGAAGAGGCGTGACAGCAACTTATCCGCAAGTTTTTCCTAGTCCTGCCAAAATCGAATCACTTTTATATAAATCTTACAGGAGAAAATTATGCTGATTGTTGTGGCTTCATAGTTTTCAAAGTCACCACTTGAAGTAGCTTATATTTTAGTAGAACTGTTCAGTCATGGATAAACCTACAAGCTACCTGGGACCCAATCTGATCTTCTTTCTGAGAATATTACACAATTTTCCTTGAGTCTTTTATTGTTCTTTTAATAAGTGTCAAATTTAACCTTGCATTTGATTGGGAGCATTTGTTTTTCTTCTAGCTGTCCACTTGCATTTAAGTCTTGTTTGTCATCTACTTGTTGGGCAAACTATCTTTGGAAGAAACATAAGCTGAAAATAATGTAATGCCATAGTTATTGTTGTAACTGATAAGGGATCTTACTGATTAGAAGCTGCCTGTCTTCCAGAGCCTCCCTGTCTTATTTAGCATTTCGGTCATCATTTTGTCCAGAGGCAATACTATTTCAGATCACCCTTAGCAAGAAGTCTAATGTGCTATTTTATTTTGTACTAAAGCTAGAAGAGAATAATGTTGCCAGTGAGGCACAAAAAAAACAAAAGAAGCCAGAGCTTCTTTTAGCTGACCAGTCAACTAAATATTGACCAACTGTCTTCATGAGAAAGAAATAGATGACAGTGAATAAGCTAGAGTCTAGTTTTCCAAGAAGCAAAATGATTTTCCCAAATCAATACAGCTCATCAGATTTCAGAATAAAGGCTGCAGAGGATGTGACAGTGATGGAAGTGGCTGTATGTTCTTTTGTGTTTGAGCACCTGGACTCATGGGGGAACAGGCCTTCTTCATTTATTTCAATGCTTATTCTTCTATATGCTCTGGCATAAATCTTTACATTAATAAAATATTATTAGGTGCCATGCAGAGGTACTCATCTCTCTGCCCCAACTCCATGGTTTCGAGAGATATTCCACACTCTATAATTGCTGCTTGTTTCTGAATGTAATTGACAGGATATCATGCAAGTCCGGGGAATGTATGTCTTGTATCTCATTAAAGGCATAACACAGCTTTTTCAAGCTAAAGTGGTGATTGCTGCTCTAAGTAAATTGTACTGATGACTTCATGATGAAAAGTGAAGGAAAGGGCATGCCATTGAATAAGGTATGTGTCCAGCTTTGGTTGACATTACTCAGACCTTACTGGAAGTCAAATGAATGTGAACTGAGCAGTTGAAGAGGCTGCTGTAATTTATGTGTCTAAAGTAACGACAACTTGCTTTAGCCTCCAGCAGGGCAAATTGATCCAAAAGTGCAGTTTTTAGCCTTCCAGCCCTTTTAACCTTTAAGCTTACTATGCTTTCATAAAGTACTAAATTAACACCACAGCTAAGTGTCTCAAAGGTTTATGACTGTGCAAGTGGTAATTCATTATGCATCTTTTCCTTAATGCTGTCCTATCTTCTCAGCATTATTGCTATATAGTATTTGTTCAGATAAAGTCCAATGTCCAGGATGACTAATTGCAGATCTGTGCTCCAGATGGTTTAATTACAGGATGTGGTTAAAGTGACTTTTCAAACATCCAGCCCAGCAATACAGCAAATGCAAAGTCTTGCATTTCCAGGCCACCTGACAGTCATTACATTCTCAGACTTGCTGATGTTGATGTCTGTTACATGTGCACCTGCTGTAGATGCAGTTAAGTTCTTCTTCCATGCTAGACAGCTTGTGATTAAAGTAGTAAATAAATTATATGTCTACAAGATCAGTATTCAATATAGGAGACTTGATTTCATATGCAGAATGTTTACTGTTAATTTTAGGTTACTTTCTTGATAGAAGCAATCAGGAAAAAAAAAGCTATTTGCATTGGGAGCCTAATGTAAACATTGTTCTCTGTTTTTCATGCCTGAATGAATTGCAGGTGTATATGTGGATATGGAATTTATGATGGTTTGGTGGATACTTTGAAGCAAACGAGTAAGACTGCTCTTGCTAAACAAATAGCAATAAAAAAAGCTTGACATAATCCTAAGGTTATAGATTTTCTGCTTTTTTTCACTTGAAATAATTCAGTTGCTGTCTGAACAGTGATGTCATGGATTAAAAAATTTGTTGTGCCAGCTGCAGAATAGAATGTGTTTAGTCCTTAGAGGTGTACTTGCTGATGATGGATGTACTGTGGTTTGGCTATCCCCAGCACGTTTGTATTATTTGTACTTAGCAAAGCTGGGATAAAAGGCAAATGGAATATGGTTGGCCATCAAATTTGTGGATTTACTGATCAGAAAGATGTGAGGAACTGGTTTTGCTATAATGTTATGTCAAGTGATGATGTGATGCCTTCTCAGTATTAAGAATTGCATCTCAACCTTGAAGACATGCTATTTGACAGGAATATTGCTGCAAGAATGTCATAGTAAATTTTAAAAAAGTAATGTTACAAAAATAATTACAAAACACAGTATACTTTGGCAGATCTTCCCTTGACATCAGCAAAAGTTGTCTAAAACAACAGCATAGTATAGAAAGAAGATAGAACTGTTAGCCAAATGGGAATTCTGAGCAAATCTTCACATGTTTAAACAGTAGTTGTCGGTAACTGCAAGGAAAACAAGTGTTTCCTAGATTTGGAAGGTCCTGTAGATAATCTTCATCAAATCACTTACAGAAGTGTTTGGAAAGTGTTTGTGCAGATTAGCTTTCACTAGAATTTTGAAGATACTTTTGTCCAGATTGTCTGCAAAGAATTGAGGGAACAGATCCTTTTAAAACAAGGAAAACACACGCTTTGTCTCTTTCAGATAACTCGTCTTTTGAGTTGTCTGAGAATACAGTCAGCTTGAACTAAAACAGAATTTAGTAGCAATTGCTGTGTTCTGAACAAAAAAGCAGTCTATGCTGTAAAATATTAAGTCAGGCTTTCCAGTCTGATTAACTGAGAAACATATACTTAAATTGGACTTCGAATGTGTTTGTTTTCTGAAGCCTGTATTTAAAACAGTTGTGATCTACGTTCAAGAAATTAATGTGAGAATTTGATTCCTAGCAGCATGATCTCATTTTGAAAGTTTTGAATACAAAGCATAAAAATCCTTAGCTGATGTTTATTGCATGAAGCCACGAAAGTAATAGCTAACTAAAAAAATAAACACTTATCTTAGACTAGGTCCCTAAGTCTTTTTTTTTTTTTCTTTAGATGAAGGGATATCTACAAGAGTCTATGCTTGTGAGACTTGAGGATATCCTTCCAAGTTTGATGTGGCTGATAAAAGTGCCATATAAAGGCAGTTAACATGCTCTCTGTCCTGTCTTGGTGCTAAATATACGTTATGATAAGGATGACTTACTTCAAAATAGCACATCTGCATTTTTTTTATACTAACTTTAAAAGAATACAGCTCTCTGTTTTCGATTAGAAAGGCAGTAAAGTAGATATCTTTTTTTTCAAATTGTTATGACATAATTAATGGTAAATAGCAGATGACATTTTAGTGATGTTCTTTGTTGTGCAATCACGGAAAGAATTTAAGGGTAGGGAAAGGAAACAGCAGATATATCCCATCCACAGAACTCATAAAAAGTATTTCCTTTCTGGAAGTGATTTTATTACGAATCACTTTTGTAATATTTGACCTTTTGTTCCGTAATAAAACGCTAGTGGAAATTGTCACAGTTATTTTATACGGTTTATTGTGTTATTATCTATCAGGACTGCTTATGTAAGGTGGTTTTATGCTCTTCTAGGCATGTGTTAGTTTTTCCTAAGTAGTGTTGGCTTTTTTTTGCCCAGTCTAGCTACCCACGTTCTGGTTATTAAGGTGATGAGTGAATTAAAACAACTCAGTACATCCAACATGAATGAAAATACCAATATACATAATCTCTTTTTGTTCCTAATAGGCCACTGAAATTCCCCCTGATGTGAAGGGAGAGATTTATATTAACAGTGGTGGACATGAGGTGACATTCTGTGTGTAACTTCACCTTATGTTAAGAGCTTTGTATATGGTCCTATCTTGGCTAATAAAGGATTTTAGTAGGAAAGATATAGATAAGTTTTGGGGAATTGAACTAAGGCTTAGAACTTAGAAAGAAACATGACCCCATTTTCCTCTATGAGATTGCTTCTGGCAGTCCCTGAGCATTAATTGTTGACAAATTACTGTGCCTACTCCTTAATAATAATAGGGGAGCATCGGTTAAAATTTCTGAGATGTTTATAAGATTATTTCTTATTTGTGGCTGCTTTATTTTAGCATATTTGACACAGAGGACTGCGAAGTGTATTGCATTGTATTGTATTTCAGAAATACTGTAAGTGAGTAGTTGTGTAGTTTGCATATGGAATAACAAAAATGAATTAAATCAAGAAATCTATGCTCTTCTTTTGGGATAAGCTTCTCTTTATTAAATCCACATCATGTGAATTGTGCTCTGGTAATTGTTAAAACTCTGACTTGACAGCCTTACGTGGTAGAAGAAACATTTGTATGTTATTTCTATGTATATCACTGTTGTTGGACTCCACCTCACAAAAGCTGGACTAGATATTTTGGCCAGGTTTCCTGATATAGAATCTTAGAGTCCAGATACCCTTAGATATATTGCATCACAAATATCTGATTTCTTCTTCCATTATTCAGTAGTGGTTATTTTAGGTTGTTTCTAGCCTCTTGGGCATTTTTAAAAAAGCAAAAATACATTTCTATATTCAGATAGTCTGAAATTCATGGGATTTTCAGACTGTCCTCACATTTTCACTCTTATTCAGACAATGCTAAGAAAATTATTGTTAAAAGATTGTTGCAGACTAATGAGAAGTCTTACACCACAGAGACTTATTAAGACTTGATGCAGCCCCAGTGAGGTTTGATGCTGCTTGGGATATGTTACTTATCTCATGAGAGAGAGAGTATATGCAGAGGCACACACATGCTCAAGTTAGAGAAGGGCCAGTGCATCTATGACTACTTGCACTGTGTGCTCAAACCTGGACAGGCCGGATAGCTGGGCTGAGGCCAGTGGGGAGAAGTTCAACAAGGCCAAGTGCCAAGCCCTGCACTTTGGCCACAACAACCTCAGGCAATGCTACAGGCTTGGGGCAGAGTGTTTCAGAGTTTGTTGTACTAAAGGCACAGAGGGGAAATCTTGGTGGCAGGTGGACAGTTGGACAAAGTGATCTTGGAAGTCTTTTCCAACCTTGATGATTCTATGATTCTATGGAATGCATTTCTTGAAGTTAAACTGGAGGTGACTGTAATGCAAGTTGTGTACTGACTCTGAGACCTGGAAGGAAGTGCTGGCAGAGGTTCTTGTTTTGTGCTTGAGCTCTGCACAATCCAGAATTCTGGATCAAAGAAACTTGTAATAGTACACACTGACTGGGTTCAGCAATAATAATCCTTTATCTTTAGTAATGCCACTAACATACAGAGTAGGCTGTTTACCCATCTCACATCCTTTTTCATTTCCCAGTGCTTTGGTCTAACAGGCCTGCCAGTTGCATATTGCCTTTGGGGTCAGTCCTACCTCTCATGTTACTTCTATTCTTTTGACCCGACAATTTTAGCAGATTAAATGAGCTGCTTTCGCTACCTGTTCTGTAGAGTCTTACCTATGGTTGAGTAATGTGCTGTTCATTAGGGAAAGGAAATTGAATCCTTAGCACAGTTACTCTAACACAGCATGGGGATTAATCTTCCCTCCTACTTATGTACTGGGGCCTTCTCTAAGACTAACAAAATTAACGAGATGCTAAGTGTAACTGACGGTGAGAGGAACTTACTTATGTTTGCTTGTGAAGTATTGACTTTCTTACACTTGGAGGTCATTTGAATGTCTTCTAAGCATTACTGAAATGTTTATTGATTTCAGGGTTTTATTACTATGCCTACTCCACGTCTGCTCCTTTGGTTTCTTTTCTAATAACAGATAACAGACAGTGTAGTTTCTACTAAAAGTTACCTCAGCTCTGTTTATAAATTAATTTATAAATATAGCACACATTAAGAGAGATATAAGAATACAAATATTGAGGAAGATGGAGGTTTATTTAGTGTGGAAGGAAAGCACTAGGGCTGCCAGTGGAACAGCTTTTCCTGGTATGTGGATGGGTGATGGGGGCTGAGCGTGGCATTGCTCCTATAGAGAAGCCAGATTTCCACTGTGAGGCTCTGAAATGTGTTGAGATGCACCCGGGTTTCAAGGCACAGAGTGATGCCAGCCCTACAGAGTGATGACGAACCCAAGTAATCCATCTCGGCCCTCAGGGAGAACTGACTTCCTCCTGGAAGCCACAGGAATAGGACAGAATGGGGTGGGATTGTTGTGCTGTAGCCATTTGGCTGCAGGCATCTGTCCCAATGACCACGTCTCCCGCACCCCAGAGAGGCTGCCAGGATGGCAGGGCTGGTAACATCACAGGCCAGAGGCCACTTCCCCCTGCTGTGCTGGCCCAGGCCATGGGTGCTGTGGGCAGAGACAGCAGTATGGCCGCAGCCCTTCCAGGTGCCCAGGTAGTGATCCAGGCCTGAGGAGCCCTCGCATGTGAAATCCTGCAGCCACTCAGTTGTAGGGGTGGCTGAAAACCACATGGGGAATGATTTCTAAATCTGCTGCTGAGAATTTTCAAGGAAATCCCTTCTTCCTTTGTATCTCAGCTAACAACACTTCAAATGCTTCCTTGATGTTAAAAGGCCCCCGAGGAAATAAGCTGCTAGCTGTATGTTTACTTTACCTTGGCGCAGCACAGAGGGATAGTTTGTGTGCAAAATTAGAAATCACACTGCTAAGACAAAGCAAGTAGACAGGCTAGAAATGTTTGGCACAATGCCATTATTATATCTGTTATGTAAAAGCTGGAGTTAGAGGAAGGGAAGTGTAAAGGAAAAACAAGTCACAAGGCTGGCAGCTGCAAATTAGTGTCTTAATGCCTCTTCCAAGTCGGAAACGTTTTGCAGTATGCCTTTCTTTGCAAAGTAAAATGCACTTGCTTTCACTGTATGTTCTAATGAGAAGAGGTGACTCATGCTTATGTGTGGTTGTCTGTGAATTGAAGGGGTCATTATGTCGGCTAGTCCATAAACAAGATGAGTTATCTGTGTGAAGAACTGTTGGAGGGGAGGCTGAAAACATTTAAATGACTTTCCCATCCTCCACCCCCCATATATCTCTTGGTCATTTAAGATAGCCTTACCACACATGCATTTTAGAGGGATAATTTGAAAATTATCCAAGATTCAATTACCTTTAGGTGGCCAGATGTATTTGCATTTGAAAGCAATTGTAAGTGGAGAAGCAATTAAATTACAGTATATATGTTTTTAACAGAGCCCTCTTTCTACATATCTTCACTGCTGTTTCTCTTGGCCTTACTAAATGCTTGTGATTTCATATCTAGTCTCTTGCTTTTTACAGATGAAAAGGCAAGGCAAATAATAGATGTTTCTGTCTGCGAAAGAGAATTTAGATGTGTGTGTGTGTTTCTGTATTTGGATGTATGCAATTTCAAATAAATAGAAGCATCATTATCATATTCTTCAAAGCAAAGCAGATTCTTCTTGGTCACCTACTGATTTAAACACTGCGACTGGTGCTCAGTTTATGCTGGCTGGCTGCCAAGCAAAAGCAATTATGTGCAATAATAGCAAAATTAAGAGGTGAGTGTTGCCATTTTACAGCAGGACACGGCAAAAACCATTTCCTTCTGTCAGCTCTATCTTGATTACACACAAAGTCAGGCAAGCACACTCTCATACACATACACGTACACACACATATTTGCACGCATGCTCTTGTTCTTTTTTGTTTGCTCTCTTTCCTGTGGTTTTTAACTCGAGGTCACTGAAACCAGGAAAGAGGAAGTGTATAGACCACAGTGTTTGAAAGCAAATGAGAAAAAAGCTCTGACTTTGTGGAGGAGGAAAAATATCAGAAGAAAAGAACAAAACAAAAAAACCTACCCCAGTCGTTGTGATGTTGACTGTGATAATACTTTGTTTTTCTCCCACTGGCAGGTGTCCTGGTGGTGAACGTTACATGGAGGAACAAGACTTACGTGGGAACGCTGCTGGACTGCACAAAGCATGACTGGGCCCCTCCCAGGTAGGCAATTGTTCTAAGTGTGTTTTTTCTCTGCTGAGTGAGTTTTAGCTCCCAGTCTCTGTCAAGAGACTACATAGAGATGATAAAAAGCAAATGGTTATAATTGAAAACATGCAGCCATGAAATGAGTAATTCTCTCTTCTACAATGAAAACCGGGGGCATGCAGGTGGGTGTTTTTATTTCCATTTCTTTTGTGTTCTTGAGAGGGAGTGGGAGATACATGGGATTCAAACAAAAGGGGATTAATTAAAAAAGGTATTTCCATAGGTTTGGAAGAATTTTCTCTCCATTCTAATTAGGTAGTCTCATTTTTTTACCATTTTTGTCTTTTTTTTTAATCTCATTCCCTTTGAGAGCCTAACACTCTCATTTGGAAGGATATCCATCCTTTAATACACATGAAGGTTCTGTAATGGGAAGCGGTGTTATTTCGGTGTATCTCTTCAGTTCACAGCTTATTGTGATGATACCTGCTCTTGTTTATATTTAGGTTTTGTGAATCGCCAACGAGTGACCTGGAAATGCGAGGAGGAAGGGGCAGGGGGAAGCGGGCAAGGTCCGCTGCAGCCGTGGCTATCCCTGGAAATGATACAAGTTTTACTGAGTCTAGAGGACTTCAGAATAAGAATCGAGGTGGTGCTAATGGAAAGGGAAGGAGGGGCAGCCTTAACTCAAGTGGGCGCAGGACACCCCCAAATTGCTCTGTGGATGAAGTCAAAGCCAGCCCCTCATCTACAAACAAGAGAAAAACTAAGCCTCCTATGGAGCTAGACTTGAACTCCAGTTCGGAGGACACTAAGTGTGCAAAACGTGTTCGTACTAACTCTAGAAGCACTCCAACCACCCCACAGGGGAAACCAGAGACTACTTTTTTGGACCAAGGCTGCTCTTCTCCAGTGCTGATTGACTGTCCTCACCCCAACTGTAACAAAAAGTACAAGCACATTAATGGACTACGATACCATCAGGCTCATGCACATTTAGACCCAGAAAACAAACTGGAGTTTGAGCCTGACAGTGAAGACAAAATTTCAGACTGTGAGGAACCATTGAGTAACACGGCACTTGAATGCAGTGAACCAAGCACAAATTTGCCAGGCTTTGATCCACTAAAAGCACCAACATCTCCTTCCTCTGTTTCTACCCCAGGGACCCCCAAGGGAAAAAGGGAACCGACCAGCAATGGCACCAGTACAGTTATCAGTTCCAAAACTGGCAAGAATTCTGGCAAAAAGAAGGGTCTGAACAGTGAGCTGAACAGCCTTCCAGTAATTTCTAACATGTCAACCACACTGGATAATTGCTCTGTAGCAGATGGCAATTTGCAAACTGAAATGCCAAAACTGGAGGCTGAAGGGTTAATAGACAAGAAGAGTTTGAGTGATAAAGGCAAGAAAGCTAATAATTGCAAAGTGGATAAAAATATTTCCAAACTGAAAACAGCCAGGCCCATTGCCCCAACGCCAGCACCGGCTCCTCCCCAGTTAATAGCTATACCTTCTACAGCCTTTACAACCAGCACTACAGGGACAATACCAGGACTGCCCACTCTAACAACTACTGTTGTGCAGGCTACACCAAAGAGCCCTCCGCTAAAACCTATTCAACCAAAGCCCACAATTATGGGAGAGCCAAGCACTGTAAACCCAGCTCTCACATCACTCAAAGACAAAAAGAAAAGGGAGAAGCGAAAGCTAAAGGACAAAGAAAGCAAAGAGGGTGGAAGCCCTAAGATGGATTCTAAGCTGGGAAAGCTAGAGGATTCAAAAGGGTCTGGGAAAGATTTATCTGGACATTTTTTAAAGGACCATCTCAACAAGAATGAAGTGTTAGCTAATGGACTTTCTGAATCTCAAGAGAGCAGGATGGCAAGTATTAAGGCTGAAGCTGATAAGGTTTACACATTCACAGACAATGCGCCCAGCCCTTCTATAGGGAGTGCCTCCAGGATGGAATGCAGCACTTTGGTGAACGGACAATCTTCAATGGCGCCACTGCATGTGTTGACACAAAATGGTGCGGATAGCGCTGCTGCTAAGACCAACAGCCCTGCTTACTCTGATATTTCTGATGCAGCTGATGACGGTGGCTCTGACAGCCGGTCAGAGGGCATGAGGTCAAAGGCCAGCTCTCCTTCGGATATTATTTCTAATAAGGACAGTGTTGTAAAAGTACATTCTTCAACCACATCACAATCGGCACAAGCGAAAGAGTCCCATTCTCCCTATTACCATGGCTATGATCCTTATTATTCTCCAAGTTACATGCAGTCTGGACAGGTCAGTGCCCCAGCAGCTGGAACCTGCAGTACCCCACAGGGACTGAAGATCAAAAAAGAGGCAGAGGAAGAGGCTGAAAAGAAAGAGAAGGCAGAAGCATCAGATGCCAAGAAAAATGAAAGCAGTTCCTCTAATTTGCAGCCACAACATCAGTCAGTAATAACACAAAGACACCCTGCACTTGCTCAGTCACTTTATTATGGACAGTATGCCTATGGGCTCTATATGGACCAAAAGTCCTTAATGGCCTCTAACCCTGCTTACAGACAGCAGTATGAAAAATATTATGAGGACCAGCGGCTAGCAGAACAGAAGTTGGTACAGACTGGGAGGGACTGTGAAAGGAAGAATGAACCTCCCTTGAAGGAAATTGGAAAGGATGATAAGCAGAAAAATATTCCATCTGCAACTATTTCAAAGGCTCCTTCAACTCCAGAGTCAAGCAAAAATAACACTAAAATAGGGTCTTTGGTCCCTAACAAAGGTGAGGAGACGAGCAAATCACAGATCCTTTCCAATCACCAGCAGCAGCTTCAATCTGACAGTTTCAAAGCCAAACAAATGGAAAACCATCAGCTCATAAAGGAGGCTGTGGAGATGAAATCTGTCATGGACTCCATGAAGCAAACGGGGGTAGATCCAACTACAAGATTTAAACAGGTGAGATCACAGGAAATGGAACGAGAATGTCTTGGTTTGTCCTTAAAATGTGTGAGATTTTATCCCTGATGTTGCTATGTTCTTCTACCTTTGCAGTCAAGCAAGCTCCGCCATCCTTTTTTCATGCTGGATAGTCCTGTGGTCTGTGAATAGACTAATAGACCTTTCAGTTGAGCTGCTTGAAAAGAAAAAAAGATCTAGCAAGGTGGTGACAGGATCCAGACTTAAGACTTGAACAGACTATCTTAAATTACATGCATGAATAAAAAGAGAATTAGATTACTCTTTTAGATGTAAAAGCTAAGCAGTTTGCTTAGCTCAGAAATGAGACATTTCGAGCAACATAAGCAGCTTTCATTGTGAGAGGACTTGAAGCAGATTTGAAACATGGTTTGAAGTGTTCTTTTTTTTTTTTTTTTTTTTTTTGTTAAATGACAGTTGGCATTTACAAAAGATGGGTGAGCTGGTTCTTTGAAGAGTAGGCTTGAAGCTCAGCTAGTTATCTTAACCCAAGGTGACCTTTTTGAAACAGTTTAGTTCCCCTTCTCTCCTCAACCAGCCTCAAACCCCTACGGACCCACACAATGGATGAAATCCTTTCTCCACTGAAGTCAACAGCAAAACTATCACTGACTTCAGTGGAACCAGAATTTCATCCAGTGGCTCATGCTGACCTTCCTAGATGTCAAATTTCCTTCATTCCAGGCAATGTTACTGTCTCTGTGCTCTGAACTGGAGCCTCAGTGCTTAACACTTTCATGTTCTGGAGTACGATACATCCCAGACTTCACCCTAGCAGTCTGTCTTTCAAGATACACTGGGGTCAGGTGAATGGGAGTTGGAGAGCTCTAAAGGAACTGGGATGGCACAGGCCTGAGAAGAAGATTTCTGCTGATTCAAATGAGTTTTTGAACCAGACAGTCTACGTGTCTAATTCTGTGCTTATGTTTCCATTGCATGTGCCACAAGTATGTATCTGTTAGAGCAGCGTTTGCGCTTAGCTGTTCCATATTTTGCATTAAAAAAAAAAGTCTTGCTATTACTGTTCAGTACTGGTTTGATGTAGACTGGTAAATAACTCACCTTTTTAATTCTATAACGTGTTTATGAACTGTTTTATGTAACATATTAAGCAAAAATGCATTTGTGATACCCTGTACATGTACACTAAACCTTGTGGTGTTGACACTGTAAATACTTATCCATGTGTAATTTTACAAACTTAAAACAAGACTGCCAAGCTGGAGAAGCCTGCTGAAATGTCTGACCTCCACTGATTTGTGAATGTTTGTAATATCAGACTGCATAAGCATCTTTCCATCTAAATCTGTTTTTCGTGTTCATTGTTCCAGGTAATCTAAATGCTCTGACATATCATTAGGCAGCTTTAATTTTGTGGTTCACAGATATTTTTTGCTCTCTACTGGGAAAATATCTCTGTGGGCTTTAATTAAAATGTTTTATGAATAGTGTGGTCTCAGAACTTTGATACAATGCTTATGCATTTCATGATTAAAGTAGTTAAAGGCATGAAGAAGGATATAAGATGAAGCAATTGAATTAAATTTTGATAATAGCCTCTCAATCTTTCATGGGAATATTGGTTTGACTCTGAGCGCAAGGCACTCTGTAGCAAGCAAATCTCTATGTAATATGGATATGTTATTAAACTAGCTGTTAAAAGTGCATTAAGTGAAATGTGAGGAATATCAATAATGATTTTATTTCAACCTACAAGTTCAGAACAAAAATTTTCTTCTCCTCCATATTAGGATCCAGATACACGAACATGGCATCATTATGTCTATCAGCCTAAATACCTTGATCAGCAAAAATCAGAAGAACTTGATCGGGATAAAAAGTTAAAAGAAGACAGCCCTAGAAAAACACCTAACAAGGAAAGCTCCCTGCCTAACCTTCCTGTCTCATTAGCAAGCATTAAAGAGGAGCCTAAAGAGGTCAAGCGTTCTGATTCTCAATCAGTGGATGAGAGCAAGACAAAAAACGATGATCGAAAGACTCCTGTAAATTGGAAGGACTCTCGGGGTGCTAGAGTAGCAGTTTCCTCACCAATGAGTCAGCATCAGTCATATATCCAGTACTTGCATGCTTATCCTTATCCACAGATGTATGATCCCAACCATCCAGCCTATCGAGCAGTCTCTCCTGTCCTAATGCACAGCTATCCTGGTATGTATTCTGAAATTTGCCTTGCACACTAGTTAAGATTTACACATTGAAAGTGTAGTAAAGCTTGAATTTTAGTATTTCTGACAGTAGCTAGAGTAAATTAGAAGCTTTGTGGGTGACATTTGTATCGTTAGTGCTTCCACTTGGGAAAGTTCTATAGATTAAGCTGGTATAGCACAAAGTGTTCCTTTTTTGAACTGTCACAGTTTCCAGCCAGAGTTTCCTCAACCCTTGACTGTGTGCTGTTGCTGTTAGACTGACAGATAGCTTATTGCCTATAAAAATATTCTAAGCACTTACTGTCAAAACCATTATAGTTACTATTCCTTTCACTTAAGGAGGACCCATTAATGTATGAAATGGTTATCAGCTCAACCCTCTTTATCACCTTCATTCCATAATTAGCCATCAGGATAAAGTAGGTATTTAAAAAAAAAAAAAGAAAGAAAGAAAAGAAGAGCAAAGCTTCTGTGTGGTAGTCACATGATCAGATCTTGCTGTTACCCTCTGTCCTGGCGTCCCCGTCTGCTACCTCAATGCAACCAAAATTTGAAAACAGTAACCTCATGTTGTATTTCTTGTTTACCTGCAGGGGCATATCTCTCTCCAGGATTTCATTACCCAGTTTATGGGAAGATGTCAGGGAGAGAAGAGGCGGAGAAAGTCAATACCAGCCCAAGCATCAATGCGAAATCAACCACTGAGTCCAAAGCACTGGATTTGCTCCAGCAGCATGCCAGCCAGTATCGCAGCAAGTCCCCTGTTGTAAGGCTTCGTCTGTTGTTACTCAGGAGTGGTACATTTGGAGATGTGTAAAGAGCATCATTTTAAGAAGCACACAGTCTGGCATCAAGCACTGAATACGTGATGCTTCTTTATAGTATTGCTTAAAATCAGTTTCAAGTCATGATGCTTCTGTGGCATAAATTAGAAGTGACACATATAACAGGGTTCTTGTGCTCAGAGTCTTCCTGACTTAAATGAATGGACTCATATGGAAGTGTAGATTCAGAGATTCCTCCTGGTGCACAGTTTATTGCAGTTACATAGGAAGTGTCTATTTGAAAACAGAAAATGAAATTGGAAGGTGGGGATGTGGGATTTGGTAATATCCCCTCCCTGTACCTGCCATGAAGCCATTTCCTCCAAACAGCAGATTACTTGTCCACATTTCTGAATATTTCCATGCTGGCACAAACACTAATACTTTCAGATAAGTTGACGCTGGTATTAATTGTGAGCAAGTCGCTGACTTTCATTCTAATTTTGAAAGGGCTTCCTAGCTATTCAGGCAGGTTTGATCCCTAGAACGTTTAAAGAGGGCTGAGAAGTCTCTGCATCAGTTTTCACCAGCTTGAATAGATTGTTCAGGCACTGGCAAGTCAGCCAAGCTTAAGGGTATGTAAACCTGGAAGTCAGCATGGTGATTTCATGCTGCAGTGTGTTGTGCCAAAATCTCTGCTTATTGAATTCTTCTGTTGAGTAGATACACCAGCTTTCTATTAGAATCAAGTTCAGAAATCCATTAGATTATTAGCTTCATCATTTGAACGTAAAAGTTTTTGGCGTTTAATACTGGCAAGTGTTTTTTTTTTTTTGTTCTTTTTTTTTTCTCATTACTGAGATTTCCTTCTTTTTAAAAAAATAAATTAATCTCACATCAGTTTTCTTCCACCTTTTATTGCCAGCCCGTGGAAAAATCGGCAGCTGAGCGTGAACGGGAAGCAGAAAGGGAGCGAGATCGTCATTCACCGTTTAGCCAGCGACATCTCCACACACACCATCACACACATGTTGGAATGGGTTACCCGCTTATACCTGGACAATATGACCCATTTCAAGGTGAGCAGAAGGTTTTGTGTGATGGGATTAGCTTGCCTTGTGAGGTTGTTGCCTTGACATTGCAAGTCATGCCTACATGAAGCATTTTGAGTAGAGATCCCCTTGTTAAATCAGAAGTGCGTTACATTTAGGAGGAAGGCTTGGAAACTCACAGCAAGGACTAAAAGTAAATAAATAGCCTCATGCCCAAGAGATACCAGGTTTTGTTACTAAACCTGTTATTCAGAACATTATTAAGGATGTACCAGTTAAGCTGTCATTCATGGAATGTTTTGATTCCTATTGCAAACTGATGTTAACTGGATGAAAGGCACTGAGAAACAAACAACCTCCTTTTTGTATAATTAGGATTGTGTAAGCAACGGAAGAAGTATAGCAAAGACAAAAGGTTTTTATAATGAGCATATTTTATGTACAAGGCATTGTAGTCACAAGGGTTTGAGCTTGTTATAATTCCAGTGTCTGAAAAAGAACTCTTTGTATTTTGTCAAATGCAGTGCACAAAGTTGCAATCAGGGAAAAGCAGCACAGTAAGACATGATTCATTCTCCCTAGGTTTTATCCCAGTCTTTGGCCATTTTTCACTGAGCCTGGATTCTAGCTGAATTAAAAGGAGGTTTCCTCCCATGCAGCAAAGTACATGCTATCACAATTGCTGGTTAAAATGGCATTAATTCATTATGTTCACTTGGTGCCTTAGCAGCTATTTTTCCTTTGTAAAAGTCTTGACATGTCTCAGTTTGATTCAGTGATACCATATGCCTACGGGATGCATTATGCTTATTCAGTAGGAAAACTGTAAAATGATAAGTCATTATGAAAGTATTGTATTCTGAGCAGCTGGCATGTCGTTTCTGTAATTCACGGTGACTTTTGGTTCTTGTTGTTTCCTGGTACCTATTACTTCTACTGAGCTTCCTATTCAGGGGTTCATGCAAACCATTTAGCAGCATGCAGTGCAGTACTTGAAAAGGAATACAATCAGAAGGAATGTTGTATTTTCTTGTCAAATATCTGTCAAGGACAATTCAGTATACTTATAGGAAGGCACATAGATCATACTGTGCAGGCTTCCTTAATACTGTTGCCTGAAACATTTGCCATTTGTGTAACACTGACACCCTGCCATTTCCTAATGGTGCTTTTTGTTTGTTTGCCTTAGCGGTACTTCCTACCTTTTCTCACAAAAATCCATTAAAGCCAGAAGTACATCAACATTCCTTCATTTCTTCTTTCCTCAGGATTGACCTCTGCTGCCCTTGTTGCCACTCAGCAGGTGGCTGCGCAGGCATCTGCATCTGGTATGTTTCCTGCACAAAGAAGGTAAATAGCCAGTAAATCTTAAATTATATATCTGAATGTAGAGAGGAGAAAGCAAATAATAGATTTTATAACCTGGCGGCCTGAACTTCCTTGTGTGACACAGCTGTTAAGGAGGAAGTAAGAGTGGGACTCTGGGATAATCATAGTTTTATTCTCATTAAGGTCATTTTTTGTCCCGTTCTGTCTTTTAATTATAAGGTAGTTGATGAACAGGGAACAAGTAGTCTGCTTTCCGAGATTTTCCATGAATTACAAGTATTGGTATTATTCAGATAAAGTAACTGATTCTGAAATTGTAAGTTAAGATCCACTTTTTTTTTTTTCTTTAATTTAAAAAAAGGATTTAACTTCATGTTCAGTTAGATCTGTGTACTATCAGGAAAACTTTAGAGTTTATCTAATCTACAAGTTGCCTGGTTTGCTGATTTTACTGTCAAAGAGTTTTGCCTCAGGTTTTGCTAGATTTTCAGTAGAATTTGCTCTCCAAGTGTCATCCTTATTTTTC
The DNA here is from genome assembly GCF_002078875.1 of Numida meleagris. Classification (NCBI taxonomy): domain Eukaryota; kingdom Metazoa; phylum Chordata; class Aves; order Galliformes; family Numididae; genus Numida; species Numida meleagris. The sequence continues at coordinate 73,706,323 of NC_034438.1, forward strand.
AAGAGGGAAGAGACTTTTCTGTACAACAATAATCCCATTTCAACTGAAAAACACGAAGCACCACAAACAGTAGGGCCTCTCTTGCTGCTGCCCTGAACTCTTTAGTTTAATTTATTAGGTAGTACTGTAAAGTTCTATGGTTACGGTTGTCTTTCTGAAAGCTGACTCTGAAAACAAATGGCCACGCAAAGCTCTCAGCTGGAATTATTCGCATAAGAAAGGTTGCTGGCTCAGAAAGATCTGATGCACGCTAGGGTTTCAAAACAGAGAAGATAAATCTCGGTGCTTGTTACCTGCTGGTATGTTCCTGGCAGGGGAGGGAAGAGGACGTGGCTTGGATGTGTTTCCTGCTTGGGTTTGAGAGTACTGTGCAGATTTCATTTCACAGTGTATCCAAGGTGCAGAAAATGTTAGGAAAGAAAGAACACCACATACTAAAACATTCTTCTTTCTCTTTTCAGAGAATGATGAGTTTGGAGATGTACATTGTCATGTGACTGGATCACATGAGGAAGCGCTTTATTACAGACATCAGTTCCATGGTGTTAATTTGAAATGCCTTAATGGCAGGCAAAAACCAGTCATTTCATTTTTGTAAATTGCAGATTTTATCACAGAGTAACAAATGTTGCTGTAATTAGACTTCTGTTTTTATATATATATATGCGTATATATATATACATATATATATAAAAATATATATATATTCTTTACTTTTTTTGTATCAATAACCAGGCTCACACACAGGGTCTGCTGCTAAGTTGCAAACCACATAGTAAAAGGAGAAATGTATTTGTCATGTTTAGAAAGTGTTAACCACAAAAGGTTGTTTGTTTCTTTTCTCTTCTTCTTTCTGTTTTCTTTTTTTTTTTTCCCTTTCAAATTGTAAATAAATAATGTTATGTATCAGTGTGCCTGAACCTTGCGTACCCTTCTGATATTTCCCACAAGCTCTCAGAGAGGCTAACTGTGATGACACTTTGGTACAATGTAGATGTCTATTTGGTGGCTTCTATTAAGATGCATCAGTGTAAAATGTTACTGTATTCGCTGTTTCATTGTAATTGTGTATTGTGAAAAATATACCTTTGGAAGGCATGGGGATCTTAGTACCACAAAAACTGTGTTGTACATAATGTAAAATTTTTAAATGGAAAATAATGAGCATCTGTGAATAATGAAATGTCTTTTTTGATAATCTTGAATGGCAGATAACCAATAGCCTGCATAACAGAAGACATCTGTGATTGTTCTATTACTTGAATAGTCCTGCAGTCTTTTTTTTAATGTTTACAATTATCCAGTTTTAGAAGAGAGACTTTAATGCCATTGCCTGGTTACTTGTTTTATGCTGTAATCTAGTTTATTTTATGTAAAATGTATATTGAATGCTTTCATTTTTATACCTGCCTTAAATAATTTGGCAATCAGAATAAAGAAAAAAAGTTGTTTTTGTACTTTCTTGGTGTCTATGGGCCACTTCAAAAACGTGTGTTGTAGGTGTAGGTAGCAGAGCCTGAAGTTGCCACACAACTCCTAGTCTGTGTCTCAGAAACATTCCCTGGGACTCAGTTACCAGTGTGCCCAGCAGCCATTCTCTGCCTTCTCTGCTGTGCCTGCAGCGCTGTCTTCTCCCAGGGGCAGTGTGGGACCCAAGCAGCAGACCTCTTTCTGTTGACCCCAGCAGGCTTGGAAAAGGCCCATGGTAGACTCAGGTGGCATTTGTGGTACTTGAAAAGGCACTAGAGGTTTGCCTTTTTTAGCACAGCTGTGTTACTATACAATACAGCTGATTTTTTTTTTTTTTTTTTTTGGTGATATCTGTATTGCCCTCCAAAATTAGCAGGTGTGCAAAAACGGAGAACATGTAGCGTAAAAGAAAAAGGCCATTGCTGTGCTTAACCATTGGTACCTGTATTACCACAAAATAAATATATTTTGTGGCCACATCGCCTATTTTATTATATTGCACTAAACACAGTACACAGTAATATGAAGACACTAATCGTAACTTGAAAAAAGTCAGACTTACTGGTCAGGTTTTTGAGGCTTTAAATTCTATCCTTTCTTACATATCCCAGTTATATCACTTGCTGAAACTATTTTTTAAAGTTTAATATTGTTTTGGTTTTTTTTTTGGCAGGGTGAATTAATGGAAGTTAGAGCTTGTTTATGAAGTCGATTCCATTTCTCCCGCCTTGTGAATACTTAATACAGAAGGATGAATTAAAGGTCCTCAGCAGACAAGCACACTTGGAGTTTTTATATTGCTATGATGAATCTGCCATTCATATTGCTATGATTGTTTTATTTTTATAGACGTAAAGTCAGTTCCCTTAGTGAGTAGTAGTAAGGCTTGTGGGTTTTTAATACACATTATTCGTCTGTGGCTTACTTACATCCTGTTCTGAACACGTTCAGAAGTCTCACAGTGGTGACATACTACAAGCTAGCTTCATCAGAAATGGGCAGAAGAGGGTGCTTTTTTTGGAGATGGGGATATTGTGAATACAGAACTCCTGAAAAATAAGTGCCTTATACTTCTATATTAAAAGCGTAGATGGCTTTTGTATTGAAATATGCCGTTGATTTCTTTTCCGTCTAGACTGCTAATGCTTCTGCAGCAAAACAGATCTTACAAATTCACACGATCTGAGATTTTGATTTAGTGTGGTTTAATATTGTGTTGTAGGTAACTGGAATGAATTACTCTGATTGATGCAGGGTAAGCAGCAGCTAAAATAGTATTTAATGTTATAGCTTTATTATATCCTTGAAACCTGTAAGAGAGGCTTATGGGCATTGCCATTTATTGTTTTCTTCCACTAAGGTTAATTTTTTTCCCTCTATCTTCTTAACTTTCCTTTTGATTTAATGCTTGCCACTTCCTTAAAGGCTATGCAACTGGTTCAGTACTCCTCAAAGCCAAAAGTTATTCAGCTGCATGTCCAAGCTTGGCATGCAACTGCTGTAATCATTTAATCCCTGTATATCCAAATGATGAGCAGAATGAAACAGTGATATGAGGAAGGCAGTTTACAAACCTGGGAACTAAGGGCTGCAGAAGCTGGCTGCTGGCAAGGGGCAGCTGAAGCAGTGTGGTACAGATGTACCTGTACACTGTTTTCCATAGGCAGGGCTTGTACTCCTTGTGCCTTGCAACTCACAACCCTGCTACCCTGCTCTTATAGCAGCTACTATCAATGAACCTACTCTGTCTTTCATCCAAATGTTGCTAGACTTCTCACAGAGATGAACTAGGGCTTTGGTATTACACTTACTTCTCTGAGTTTCTAATCTGTCCATGCCATGCAGCTAGAGGATTGAAACATCTCATCAGTGGGAGCCCACCATACCAACCCAAAAAACCCAGCCAGGGAGCTATTGCCTGTGATGCTTACACTGGGAAAAAACAGCTGTGAATCGAGAGGCGGTAGGTTGTTTTGTTTTGTTGTTGTTTTTGATCAGTCTTTTAGTTTTAGAGGCTGAAATAGGATAGAGATCTAACTGACAATTGGATGGCTTGCCTAGCTAGACTGTTGAAAATTGGGCCCAAGAGAAACATTTTTCCAGTTTCATAAGTGGCCTTGGTGAACATCTAAGGACTCAAAGAGCTAATTTCGTGCTGTCTCTTCCATCCCTTGCTTCTGAAGGATGTGTTGCTTGGATGTAATCATTGGGTTATAAGTCTGTGACAAATGCTGGCAGTGCATGAGCCTTCAGTAGGTGTGAAATGAGAGAACACGTGAATCCATATTAGAATGCACCAGGTATTGTTGATTGCACAAACACTGGCATAAAAAAAAGAGCTTCAGAAGTGCCCTTCTGCAGTTCCCCAGCCCGGCTGTTGTCAGGGAGTGTGAAAGAATCGTGCAAGAAATGTAGTGCTTATTTCCTTCTGGCATCACAGTCTTGCCACTGTTTTATCACAACTAACAAATGTACTGTTCTCATCATTCTGCCTCAGAATATCACTCTTAATAATCACTTGCCATGCTCTCTTGCTCCTCTTTCTCTTCACATCTCTCTCCTACTCTCCTCTCTACTTGATCACTTAACAAGCTCTCAAGCTATCTTCCATTTGATACCATCAAAACTCACTCTTCCTGTTTGTGCAGCTAAAAACCCGCATAGAATTATGATCTCAACCCTTGATTACTTCTCTCCTTTCCTTTTATCACCCTCCCTTTCTGAGCTGTGCTTTTGAATATATCTTTTGCTGCGTTAATGCATCCTATTTCTCTTCAGCCTAAAGTGCTGGGGACAGAACAAGTCTTGCTTCACTGTCATACAGAACAGGTGATATTTCTAGTCCCTTCTGAATAATAGGAATGGATGGTTTTAAGATAGCATAGATGACAGTGTAAGATGCCTTGAGTAGCTAGAGCAGACCATTATTAACAAGGTGCTTAATATAACTAACAAAAGACATTACAGTTTTAAAGGGAAATTTGAGACCGTCTAATGCCTCAAAAACTGGAAATAATATCAAGCCCATAGAAACAGTCTGAAGGTGTAACTCTTTGAATCAGAGAGATATGGAAGTATACAGTCATTGCTTAATGAACCAGCTTTGCTTTTCTTTAGAAAGAAAATTGTTCATTTGTTTCAGTCTTTGGCTTTTGCATAGCTTTCTGTATCAACACTCTGTAACATCACCATGAACTATGATTTTCCTTGATGGTTTTACTTACATTAGGATTTCCTAAGTTCACATAGCTTTAGCCTTTTCTTTAAGGTTTTGTTTTGTTTTGTTGTTTTTGTGGGGTTTTTTTTAGCAAGTCCTACTTCTTACTTTTACTGAGAAATGCATGAGGATTTCATTCAAGAGAAGACACGTTTGACTCTTGGAAGCAGCGTAAGCTACCCAATTTAAAGAGGAAAAACCCTAGGTCTTGGTTTCTACCATTTTCATCATGTTCTTCACCCCTTTCTTTAGAGCATGAGATTTAGAAAGTCTGTTTTTCACAGAAACTGGAAAACAAAAAAAGTCTAATATCCTATATGTGTTTTTCAGCTTCAGTTTCAGGACACCCAGGGACCATTCTGCTTTATCAGAGAGCACAGAAAGTCCCTTTTGACATTTCCACTGTTTTTTAGCAGCTCAGTCTGTTTATTCTGAAGAAGAAAGCTTTTCAAGGGCACTATTTTTCACCTTCTTAACCATTTCAAGTAAATTTGATGGTTGTAGGGCACCATTAAAATCCCTGTAGTGGCTGTTAGTAATTGTAACCAGCTTAATAGTGTTCTCAACTCTTAAACTTCTTATCTAGGCTGATAAATGAGCAAACTTAAAGATTTTGCAAAGGTAATTATTAACTTGCCACTTGACAATATTTATCATGCAGCAAAGTGGTTATTCTCCACCATAATTTTGTAGAAAAGTGCTCTGGGGACTTTGAAAGCAGATGTTATTATAGAGAAATGAACTGCTATAGATCAAGCTGGTGACTGTAGTTCTGTTTCAGTAGCTACATAGTATTTTCTGCAGCCTTGTGAAGTATTTTGAGGTGGTATAATGGTGTATGCTAGTTTACGTGATTGCCATTGTTTGAATTTGCTGGTGTAGAACTGTGCTTGTTGGTAGTTTTCAGCATAATGCTTCAGGATTCCTTTGTGAAACTGAATTGTATAGCAGTGCCTGATGAAAAAAAGAACTAAGTGAGGAAGCACTGATTCTCTGAAAGCCTATTTAAGCCACGAGCAGAAATTTCAAGGTATACATCTTGACAGGGAGAGTAAATGGTTGCAGTCCTTGGCTAGAGAGGATGGATGGGACCAGGACAGACCCAAGGAGTCCCTGCCCCACCTTGGATGTGGTGAGCAAGGATGTGCAGTTTGCTGCTGCAAGACTTGCTTTGGGACTGTTTCTAATAGAAGAGCATGCAGGAAATGTGCTTCAGTTGGGCCCTTGTTAGTATTTTCTTAATTAGCCCAGTGAATGTTGAAAGAGTGGAAATGAGATGCAGGATAAATAGCCCCTAGTTTTGCTGATCAGAGAACCTCCTTGGTAGTACCTGCTGCAGTTTACATTTTCTCGCTTTTATAATACTTTTGTCCATGTGACACTAGAGCTAACTTGAGAGAAGAAGGGAAAATTCTCCTCTCCCCTTGCAGCACGGTGACTGAAAGGGACAAGATTTGCAATTAGTTTTAAAAAGAGCTGGCCTTTGGTGTGTGTGCTCAAATGGAGTAGCTTCTTTGAACAGAACCGGTTTCTACTTGATAAGTCTTTATTCTCTCTGCTGGCCACTTCAGAAACCTGTCTACCTTCTTCCCTTGGGTCTCTGTGTTTCCCAGGCGACAGCAGAAGGAAGCAGATCAAGGGCTAGATGGACTGCAGGGATGGCCTGACAGTTCTGCTTTTCCATTGCTTCCGCATGCCAGAGCAAGGCTTTTGTAATTCTTTTTGTCCACACCTTTCCCTGCCTCTGTCACCAGGTCAGTTTTAAGTGTTTGCAGTGATAAGCCCCATCAAGCCACTGATCTTTAAGCGGAGCTCCAGACAGAAAAGGTCATTAAAATGTCAATGACACAATATGTCTCCCATGCCCTGCTTTGGAATGTAACAGTTTAATACCAGGCTTTGCCTCGAGTATCTGCTGAGCCCTTTACAGGTCTTCCTGCTTTCAAATGGACTGGTTTCCTTTAACAGAGATATTGCCAAAATCCTCAGCCTCTGTAGATGTCTTGTGACTTACTGATGTCGGATGCCCACTTTACATTTTATGTATTGTGGTGATTTAATACTGATGAGCAGCTCAGCACCAACATGACATTTTCTCACTCCCTTTCCTCAGAAGGGCAGGGGGAGAAAATATGAAAAAAGTCTGAAGGAAAATTACAGGGATATTGCTCCCCAGTTACCATCATGGGCAAAAGAGATTTTAGCACAAGGGGCACTGGTGTAATTTATTACTGACAAATAACAGACCAGAGCAATGAGAAGTAAAAGCAAACTGAACCACCTTCTCCCCATCCACCCTGTTCTACCACCTCCCCACAAACGCCGCAGAGGAACAGGGGATGGGAGCTGCTGCAGTCAGCCCATAACACTCTGTCTCTGCACTCCTCCATGGTCATTCTCTGCCCAGGTGGCATGTGGGTCCTTTCCGCAGATACCATCCTTCCCAGTCTGATCCTACATCAGCTTCCCACAGGCAGCAGCTCTCCCAGCGCTGCTTGAACCTGGGGCCACCCTTCAGGCGCTGCTCCCCAGCCCTCCTGCCGCCCCATGGGCCGCTCTGCTCGGGCTGCAGCTCCAACACGGGGCTGCTCCTGCAGGGTGCCCATGAACGTACCTCCTCCAGGCCGCCTCCATTGCCACACCGGGGGCTCCTCTGTGGCCGTGCGTGGAGATGTTCTCTGCGCGGTGCCCGTGGGCTGCAGGGAGCTGCTGCTCGGTGCCTGGAGCACCTCCCACCCTCCTGCCCCTACCTCAGGGCCGACGGGGCTGCTTCTCTTACATGGGTCACCCCTCTCTCCCAGCTGCTGTTGAGCAACGGTTTGCCCTTTCCTAAACCTGCTGTCCCAGAGCGCACCCAGCGTTGCTCATGGCCCAGCTCTGGCAGCACCAGGTCCCTTTTGGAGCAGCTGGAGCTGGCTCTGGTCTGACACGGGGCAGCGCTGGCTCTGCTCACAGAAGCCCCTGCAGCACCCTTGTTACCAAAGCTAGGTAGATCATTTGAGATATGTACAGAAAGGGGAGGGCTGCTCCTGATGGGTAGGCAGGAGGGGACTCTTTGACATAGAGGTGACCAAACCAAAAACTGCTGAATCTGGCCTAAAGATTCCAGTGCTAAACTCTACTGAAACAGGAGAATTTGGAGAGTCACAGCTCCAGAAGGGTCACCCAAGCAGCATAAAGAACTGTAGCACTACATGAGTCACTAACCAAGGGTGTAGATAGCAAGCACTGATAGTGGGAATTGCAGTGCCTCTTAGTAAATAAAGCTCTGGCAATGGACAGATGGATATTCTTCCCACAGATAACATGGCGCACACGCCTTTAGAGCCAGTCTGTCACGAGTGCTCAGGCACCTGCTGCAGGCTTACATGCTGCTGCTGGCTTATGAGCTGCCATCTCGGTACAGTTTGATTTCTTCAGTGGCGCAGGTTTGCAGCAGCAAGAGACATGGTGTTTGTTATCCCGCAAATGATGGAACTCACTGAGTCCAAACAACTTACAAAAGAAGCAGCATAAAGCATGAGGTAGCTTGCAAGCTCAAGCGTGGCCATGACAACTTGGTCTATAGAAGGCACTATGCTCGTTACATACCTAAAATGCAATTCCCCTATCTCCAAAAGAACATGATTTCTCTTATTTTTGAACTACTATACACCAAGGACTGGTCTATTCAGCCTGCCATGTGACAACAGGAGTTCCTGTTCTATAGAGAAAGAGAACATAATAGCAGAGTAGAATATTATCAGCCAGGAGAGTCTATCCATCAAACCAGAGGTGTATTTCTCCATTTGCACTCCCAATTGTGGCAGTAAATTGAAAGCTTTGGTTCTCAGTTTTCTTGTTAAGTAGATCAATTCTCATATTCTTTTGGGGCATATGAAATGGCAGTATTAGATTACTAGCCATCAGTAAGAAGGGCCTTTGTCTTTTCTCGTTAATTGGCTGATACACATTTTAAGAATCCATCTTGAGTGTTTTTCTCTATAGGAAGGGTATTTCTGCAATGAGAGATGATAGTTTTGTTCCTACTAGATCTTTTATTTTGGCTGCGGTATTTTCAAACAATTAGCACTTCAGCATGCAGCATAGATAAGGGGGGTCTCAGCTGAATCTTCAGGACATAGTTTTTCATATGTTTTCAAAATTAGTATCACACTTTCATATTACTTATCACAGCATTTGACAGAGCCAGGCTCTTTTCAATGGTGCCCGGTGGCAGGACGAAGGCCACAGCATGAAACACTTTACTGTGTGGATGACAACAAGCACATGGCAGTGGATGATGAATAAGTGTAAAGCAAGCACATGGCTCTGGGATGGGGGAGGCTTTATCGAGGCAGCTTAGAGCAGTGCTGGACCATTTTGCCATCTATCTCCCTTTCACACACCCACACCCCTTTCTAGACTCTGTTTGCCCCTGGTTGGTGTATTTACTCTCCATTAGTCTGCAGTGTTAGCATCAAGGTTGGATGCTGTTCTTGAATCAACAGTTGAATCCCGCCTGTTCTAACACCATCAGGAGTAAATTGCTAGCTAATCACCAAGGAAAAGAGACTTGAATAACAAGTGGTTCTCTGAGAAGTGCAGCTAGTAAAGACCAGTTTTCAGTTTTTGGCTTTCTTGCCTATTCAGACTCTCAGTTGTTCAATAACTAGTGAACTTCTTAATAATTCCCTAAATGAGGCCACTACTAGGCTGTCTCTCCTATGCCTGTTTACAAGTTCTTGTAGAAGTATAGGTCTTTTGAAGGATCTGTCTGCAGTTTAATTGCAACAGTCTCGAATGTTATGTGCAAGGGAAGGGCTACACATGGTTTAATCACAGGAACTGTAAATGAGAGTTGTGTCAGGCTCTCCTCTTGTGTGTGTCCCGAACAGTCAAAGAGGCAAACAGCCTAAAGGCAGCAGTGAGTGTAACCACATCGTTTCCTCTCACAGCAGCGGGGTGACTGGGGCTTCTGTCAGGCCCTGTCTGTGAAACTGCACCATGCTCTGCACCACGAGTTCAGTGCAGAATGTCTCCAGGGACCACAGCTGTTGTAAAGAGAAGTAGCTGTATTCTTGTTTGTTCGCTTATACGTGTAAAACCATGAATAACATGGGAAACTGACATAAGCCTGGGTAGTGACTCTTGATCCTAAATCTGTCAATAGTCACAAGAATGAATAACTTTGAATTAGTCTGTTACAGAGGTATTTATGTATTTAGCGGTAGGTTTAACATGGCCTTATTACTGTGACATAAGGAACAGATGAGTCTGGATTTAAGAAAAGCTACGGCCATTATTTTTAATGCTTCTGGGTACCAACAAACAGCAACGAATTTTTCCACTGTTCAATAATAAGCTAGTTCAGATACAAGGAAAGAAGAAAGGATTATTTTTGAAAGCTGCAAGTAGTAACAACATAATGGTTTCATTATCTAAATTTCAGTCACAACAAGGACAAAAAAAATCCCTCTTGTGTATGCTGAAGAGCTTTTCAGTTCTGAAAAAAAAATCAATACCATATTCACACTAATGTTTGCTTGCATAAAATATTGACTGTAGACATACTGGCAGTTTTACATAAAGACTTAAAAGCAATCTTGATCGTCTGAAAGGTTCTAATTGTTCTTCCCCTTTCCTGAGAGGGTAATGAAAGGACAACTAAAAAGCAGAACTATATAGTTATTTTATAACTGGCACTAACAAATTTCAGCAATTATAGAGTCCATTCTGTAAGCAATGAATGTGTGGCTCCCAATTAATCTAGTGTACCTCTAGGCAAGGTCTAAATCAGCTGGATACAGCTAAAGCAATTTGCACACAGCTAAAAGCAAATTGGAAAATAAGTGTTCCACGCTACTGCCTATCTTTCCAAGCCAAATACACAATGATATGCTGGCAGCAGCACTCTGTCGTGTTATTTGCAGCTATCAATTTTAATTATAACAACTATTGATTAGTTGGGAAAGTGAATAACCTAATGTTCAAATGAGATTGGCACCGTTTCTGGGCATCTTTTTTCCCTTTCGTGCATACATCTGTTTAGTCTTAGGAAATACTAAGAAGATACCTGCATCACATTACTGAGCTTAGCTAACTATATTTGAAGTTGCAGCAGTGATTTTTGTTGCTGTTGTTTACAGCTAAAGTTGATATGAGTTGAACAAGGGCATGAGGGCTCAGTTCAGGACTGCAGGCCAAAATTTCCAAATGTGGGCAGGCACCTGTTTTCTTACTTAACCACCCAACAAATGAGCTGCTTTGTAAAGGGAGAGCGCTTCTGTTGCCCAGTGACTCCAGCTATTTTGCTATCTTACTTACTTTTAGACACAAGCTGTTTTTTTCTGTAGAACAGTGCTTCTCTTGGAACAGAGAAAAGAGGAAATTATCTAATCCTTGCTGCACCGAGAGCTGTATGAGTTTCAACTAAATAAATAGAGCCGAGAAGAGTACATCCAGAGTGGAGCAGGGTTTCAGCCACAAAGGCTGAACACAAATCCAAGTGTTTGGTGCAAGCTCATCCATGTGGCTAACCAAATGCTCTCCTTTGCTGTGTTGCTGAAGACACACAGTTTTCACTTGGAGCGATCCACCAAGCACTCAGCTACTGAGTGCTGCCTGCCAAAGACGCCCTCCAGGAGCATTATAGACTGCCTCCTCCAAGGCTGATGCACAAGGGGATGTCTCCCTCCATGCCTCCAGCTTCTCCAGAGCTGAAACCTGTAGCTACTGGGGCAGGTGAATTGGACAAGACCTCTGCACCAGATCATGAGCCAGAGAACATGCTAACAGCACTTGACATCACAGCATGCAAACAAAGAAAAAAATTACGAAGGTGTTGGAGTGAATCCTGAATATGCCAAGCAGAGGAATGGCCGTGCCTGGTAACAAAACTGCTCCCTGAGAGAAAAATGGTGGAACCGTTCGGTATACACACAGACGTGTCACCAAGGGATCTGGTCATCTTTGGTGTACGCGCACATGATGGATACGATATCTCCTGCTCTGTATTTTGTGTTTCCAAGCTCTTTTGCTCAGTGTCAGGATTTAGTATTCCCTTTCAAATTATTTTGCCCCACACTCCAAAGCTTCCAGCAGGCTCTGCTCAGTCTTATAAAGATGTGCTTAAAGACAGAGCTCTGTCCCAGCCTTTTTTCTTATTCCTTTCTTTCTCTTCTGTTGAGTTAAGGGCAAAAACCAAATAGATAGCAGTTTCCTGCTTAACAGCGTTTGCCACATTAGCTTTATTGTATCAGAGAACCAGGAAAAACTATAGATTACAGTCCCTTAGCTGGTGTAGAACAGTGCAATTCATAGTTTGTTAGTCCATGAATTGATAATCTCACAGCTTCTCAATTATGTAAAAGATAGTATTAATATTAAAACTACTGTGCCTATCCATAACTTTGGGATCAGAAACATTCTTCAAGGGACCATACTCCATCTACAATAAGTGCTTCAGTTCAGATTAATACAGCTTCATTTGCCCTGTCACTGTGCAGACAGAGTGGGCCTCAAGCCAGCTGAGGTCAAGTAGGTGTCCAACTAGGCAAAGTCATTTTTACATTCGGAGAGCATGAGGTCAGCACACTGGAGAGATTTAAGCACCAAAAAAGGTGTAGACATAGGTATCTTATGGATTTCCAGAAGTGCTATCACAGGGTAGTTAGGCATCTGGCAACTGTGTAGTAAAACACATTTTGAGATTCCTGCAAAGAGCTTTTTCTAGGCGCTTGAATGCTCTTGAAAATCCAGCTGCATTTGCAGCAGAAACATTCAACAACGTTGTTGTTTCCCTCTCCTGCTGCCTGAGGTCCACTGAGATGTTACCCCAGTGCTAAGATGCAAAGCTGTGAAGTACAGTGAAGTGCAGTACCCTTCAGGTGTGTGCTCTGCAGGAGGACAGCTGGGAGCCATCTGGCTAATGAAGGCACTGGGAGGCCAACAGCCCAGAGTGAGTGGCACCATGTCCATTGAGTGCTGGGGACCTGTTTTCTTGGCAGTCCTTGCTGCATGCTAGGTGAAGGAAGTCAAAGTGGACACCAAAGAGCATTAGACAAACCATCTCCTGGTTGGCTTGGTCATCAGAGTTGGCCACAAGCAAATACACGGGAAAGAGCAAGAAGAAGAAACCTATCTACACCAGTACTCTCCCACCTTCTGACAGTTTTCATCCAGGGTATTTTCTGACCTTCTTATATTTTTTCTACATAACAGTGTACAAACTTTCTTCAGAGTGCTAGCTCATTCTCCAGTTGGATGCAGTATAAACTTCCTGAATTCACAGTGTTCTTTGCCATGGACTATCCACATATACTACATATTTCGTGAAGATCTTCTGACTGCAATGCCTCTTGTCTTTACTTGACAAACATGGATTCTTGTACTGGAAGTCGCAACATACAATTTCTCTAATCATCTTCCCTCTGTGTCTCTTGTGGTCTTTAAACATAAATGTATTTTCTTATAAGGGATCTTTTTTTTTTGCACTGAAGTCAGCCAAACTAATTGTTTTTTTTTTTTTCTTTTTCCCCTCTAAATGGAGCCTATTAATCATCCTTGTTATCCTTCTCTGAACCTTTGGATTTTCTGACGTATCACTTACTGTTGTAGAGACAAATGTCCATCTTTCCATTGTGAGAACTGCCCAATTATTTCTACCTTTAACTTCCTGGGTTTTAGCCAGTTACATCTCTATTTGTGCTTTTATTCTGGTGAGTTCCCTTAAAAACATAGTGACATGGTTTGGGTAGAGATAGAATTAATTTTCTTTGTGAATGATCATGTGATGCTGCATTTTGGATTTATGTGAAAAGTGATGTTGCAAACTCAACAATGCTTCAGTTATTGCAGAGCAGTAATAGCACAGAGCCAAGATCTTTTCTGCTTCTGGCGCTGCCCTGCCAGGCAGGAGCTGGGGATACACAAGGAGAAGGGAGGGGATACAGCCAGGACAGCTGACCTAAACTGGGTGAAGGGATGACTCATACTATATGGTGGGGGAGGTTTTCAAAGTGAAGCATTTGTCTTCTCAAGAAACCACTGTGTGTGATGAGCCCTGCTTTCCTGGAGCATCTGCCTGTTGATGGGAAGTAGTGAATGAATTCCTTATTTTGCTTTGCTTTTCCTAGTAATCTGTCTTTACCTCAACCCATGAGTTCTTGCACTTTTACCTTTCTGATTCTCTCCATCACCCCACCTGGGGTGAGTGAGGGAGTGGCTGGGTAGCAGCTGCCTGCCAGGTTAAACCAACTCAGTATGGGGCACAAAAGGTTTGAGGTAATGACAGATTTAATTGGAGTGTAGAGGTGTTGTAGCTGTTTAGCTGCTAATTGGCAGGCTCCTGTGCTTGTCATGGGGCTTGCTTGCCTTATTGTATGTTAGAGTTCAGTGCTTGTTAGTGACTGCTTTTGCTTCTGCCGTTTGCTGTACTCCCTTAGCATCTTGCTTTGCTGTGCCTGGGAACGTTTGGTAACAGTATGTGCCTGGGTTGTCACATGGATGGAGTATCACTGCTTTTCCTGTGCTGCTGTATTGGACAGGCTGAGATTCCAGTATGAACTTGAGTCAGAGGGACGGTGACCTGTGGATGAGTCCACATGGGAGCATGCGCACCTCTGTGTGTCTCTGGCTGTGGCACAACAGGTGCACCTTGCAGTGTTCATGTCTATGGATAAGGCCATACCAGAACACGGTGAAGAATCTGTCACAGTGGATAAGACCATGACACAGCAGGTATCTGAAGGGTCTGTGGCCAATGGATAAGGCCATGCCAGAGCAGGTACACCTCTAAAGAACTGTAGTTAATGGACAGTTCCAAACTGGAAGGGACAAGGAGAGGAGTTCTTTGCAATGTTAAATGCTGTGGCCTGATCCAAAGGGACAAGGAGCAGAGATTGTAATAGCTATAGCTTTAAATTGTTCTAACCCTTTATTTAAGTTATATATTATAAGGAAATTCTATAGCAGGAACCACTTGAATCAATGGAAGATGAACCTCACAAGGAGCAGTGCAAGTACAGCAGTGACTCGACCTGAATTGTCTTTGGCACCCAGTAACTCCATGCAACACACTGCCTCTCCTGTCCTGAGCAACCACCGTAACAGATAGAAGCTAAGACGTGGACTAAAAGAACTCAGTGGACATTTTATGGACATTTCACAGGGATGATCCATAGACTAAGGGAATGATATCTGCATATCAATTGAAAGGTTGTGACTAATGAGAATGTATTGGAAAGTGTAGGACATGAGCATGACGTGAATGATATGGAATAAGGGGTGGATACTGTCATGGTTTTGTCTGGAATAGAGTTAATTCTCTTTGTAAAGGCTCATTTGATGCTTTTTTGTGTGTGTGTGTGTGAAAATAGTGGGGATAAATCAACAATATTTTAGTTGTTGCAGAGCAGTACTTACACAGAGCCAAGGATATTTCAGCTTCTCATACCACTCTGCCGTGAGGAGCTGGAGGTACACAAGAAGCTGAGAGGGGGCACCCCAACTGACCAGAGGGATATTCCATACCATGTAGTGTCATGCTCATCAATAAAATATGGAGTAAATAAAGAGGAAGGGTGGGATGTTTGGAGTAATGGAGTTTGTATTCCCAAGAAACCATTACGTGTGATGAGCCCTGCTTTCCTGGAAGTGGCTGAAAATCTGCCTGCCGAAGGGAAGTAGTGAAAAAATTCCTTATTTTGCTTTGCTTGTGCACTCTGCTTTTGCTTTACCTAGTAAACTGTCTTTATGTCAACCTATGAGGTCTTGCACTTTTACCTTTTTGATTTTCTCCCTCGTCCCACTTGGGGAGAGTTGCTGTGGTACTTAGCTGCCTGTTGGGGTTAAATTACAACATGGTGAAAGTCTCTGTCAGAAGCCTTTTGGAAAGCACACTAAACAATATTGTTTGCGTGAGCTGGTTTTCCATTCTATCCCCTGAAAGACTGTCAAGACAAACTATGGCAGAATTTCCCCTGCCAGAAACTGTATACAGAAGCCAAATCTAGAAGTGCGTTTGTGTTTGCATGCAGCAGGAAAGAGAAGTCGTGAGCACTTCAACATTTTAATCTAGTACTGTGAATCTTTATGTGATTTTATACAGGCCTGTGTCATGTTAACAGGCGATGCTTGAGAGACATCCAGTTTGGCACTATAAGTCCGGTTGTGTTCAGTATTAAAACCATCATGATTACAGACTCACTAGTAGTGCACTGCCCAGTTCATCTAGTGGCATTCAATGAGCTAACATGGTCCCTTCTTTACTGCTGTGGCAGCATTCAATCAGAATTCACACAGCTAAACCCATGGGGGAATTTTGGCTATGCCCAAGCAGAATTCACACAGCTAGTTTGTAGAATAGGCAGCTTATTAGCAACAAATTAAAGGTTCTTTTAGACTGCCAGTAAGTAATTGTCTGTCTACGAAGTATCTGAGGTAGCAAGGTTAACCAAAAACAGCACAAAGTACTCGTGAAAAACTAAGAGCGAAAAGCCTGGTCACAAGTATGCTAAATTATGAATTAAACTCTATAGAGATTACTAAATTTCCCAGAGAAGCACTCAGCACAGCCAAGTGTGTGAGCCTTACCCAACAGACTTCCCTACTGGGGGAGGGAGAGATTCAGCCCATCAACTGATTGCAAGAGTCAGAGACAGCCCATGTCTAACTTGCCTGCAATAGTGTATTCCCTCTCTGTTAAGCCATTTTGTTTCTTATTCTACAGGGTGAGCTCGTTACATACCTTTATTCTGATTGGTGTATAATTCTTCTGCCTCGCTTTTAAAGTTATGGGCTAAAAAAGTCAGAGTGCATGCTCAGTGAGGGGGTGTTTGCACCCTAAAGTTGAGTAGCTTATGGGATGGAGGTGTGTTTTGGTGTTATAATGAGTCCATAATGAACAAAGTGTACATTAAGGATGGTACTTTGTCAAGTAATGACTCTTGGCCAAGGGATAGCAGGTAACAGTTTTTTGGTGCCTTGGCACCACCAAATCCCCATCCTGGTATTGTTTTTCTTAGAGTCGGTGCATCATGTTCACCTGATGTTACCAACATCCAAGGTTGCCTAGGGAGCTACTGTGGGTCAGAGAACCTGGCTGCCGAGTCTCCAATTTGCTTCACGTTCTGTGCCATTTTATGGCATACAGGCTTTCTTCAGCTTCATATTCCTACGAACAATCCATACCTTAGCTTCCAGTGAACAATGCTACATGTTAAGCAATTATTGCGCAACCTGGAACAGAGCAGGTGAGACACAACTGTCTTAGAACACTTTACAGGAGACCAACAACGTAGAGAGGTAAGAATCATGCACCCACAGCATCTCAGTGTAGAGCTCCTGGAGTCACAGAACGCCCAGCTTGAGGCAGGTCAGATCAGAGGATGCTGCTCAGGGCTGTGTCCATTTGGATTTTAAATAACCTAAAGGACGTAAATCCCACTCCTCTCCAGGTCTCTCTTCCAGTGTTTCACTACCTTTATGGTGAAAACTGTGTGTCTTTATTACACCTAGCTGAACTTTCCCATGTTCCAACTTATGTCTGTTTTCTCTTCTACTTCTTTTCAGCTTTGGGCAGGGTCTGGCTCTGCTTTCTCTGCATCCTCCTGCTAAGTAGCTGCAGACATCAATCAGATCTCCTCTCAGCCCTTCTTTACCAACACTGCACAAAACCAGTACCTTTTAGTCAAAAGGAAGTTATGCATCAGTTTGATAGCAGCAGTAGCATGTTTTAAACCTTGTCCTTACAAATGAATGGAACGGGACCAGGATGTGAGTGTTATTCACATGGAGTTAGAATAAATATTTAACGATTTTTTTTTTAAATTAGATTTCTGCAGATTTGATGATTAGATCTAAAAAATGACCCTGGAGGTGACAAACAATTTGCAAAGAACTGACTGAATGTTGTAGTACGTACAGCATGCACTGGGGCAGAGAGCACGTGCAAGGAAGTTCATTCCTAACAGACCACTGATCTCTGAGGGGGCCATTTAAAGCTAGTTAGAAATTAAAGCAATTTAGGCTTCACCAGCTTGTATGAAGTGATTTCAGTACTGTGATACAGCAGAGTGTGTGACATGAACTTTGCAAAGACCAGCTAAGATTATAACTGTTCGCTTGCATACCTGTGGTCTTACACCGTCCACAGCCCGTGCATTGCTATTGGTGTCCTCATGGCTCCCAGCAGAAGGGACAGGAATCTGTGTCAGGAGCACAGCATTCCCTTACAGAGAGAGCCTTCACACATGGGACTGGCAATTCCTCTGTCTGATGGAATGTTAGGTACCACACCATCTATCTCCTCTGCCATTTTGATACTTTTCATATGTATGAAACCACTGGGGAGCAAAGTAGGAAAGTGAGCTGAGGTTTTTCAGTCTGCTGGTTATACACAGATTCCTCTCTCAGCCACCCCAAAGAATACAGCGAAGTACATTTCCCAAACTTTGAGTGTGGTATAAAGAAGATAAAGACCAATTGGCTGTAATCAGCCTGGAGAATAGCAAAAATCTCTCCAGAACTGCTGCTTTCATAAACTTCTTGCTATCTTGTTAGGAAATACAGTTGGCAACTCACGTGAGATTCTGACCATAGCAAATCTGACATTGACTGTCTGGTTAGATTATGATCCAAATCTGAAATCCAAAGCATCCAGGGCCAAGAATTTGAATCCAGGCTGTGTGTCCCCCCGTCTATAATCCTGGAATTTATTAGAATTCTTTACCGTTTAAAAAATGCGTGTTTAGTGAGTGTCAGCTGAGAAGCACTGTTGCAAACTGCACTAAACACTAACTTTTATTGACATTAGCCCAGGCTCCAGTGCTTAGTTCAGAGAGCACAGTCAACCTAAACGTATATAGACTTCATGCGCAGGAAATGTGGATGACTCTTCCTGTGTGTGGCATATCATGAAGTAGCTTTTACACATGTAGGTGCTAATGTCCTGATTCTCCATGTTCATGGATTAATTCTAGCCTTAACAGGAGTTTTATAAGGCTCTTGTGCAGGCAAGCACACAGAGCTAAGTACCCATACATCTCCTTTAAAAATAAATTAATCGTATGCATATGTGGGGAAGAAATAATTCTGCCTTAAGCAACAGAGTAGAATCTGATCTATTAAATATTTCCAGTGTTGAATATTGTATTCTCTCCAAACTGCTTGCACTTCCAAATATGCTTTTGTTCATATCTATTTCAGAAATAATAGTACGATTCTGGCATAGTGATTCATCCTGGTTTTTAGAGATAACACTGCTAAAAATGCAAGACAATATCAAGCAAATATGTACAATGTGAAAAACGAAAAACAAAAAACAGCAGCTGAGGCCATCCTTGACAATATTACTGGCTAAATGTGACCCATCTTGACTAATGCATCCATTTCACAAGTATTTAAGTCTCTCACAGTGGTTTTGTAATATGATAGCACATCTCTAAGATGTCTTTTGAAAAAGAGCATAAAATTGGATCTGATGCAAAGTTTCCACGAATGAAGGTTCATTAAAAAAGCTTATGGTTGGAAGTAATTTTGCAGTAAAGTTCATTACTTTCTATTTCTCTGATTTCTAATGTGACACATATTATGTGTGTCTACTTGTAAAATTTTGTGTCTTTGATATCGTCGAATCATGGAATCATAGAATGGCTTGTGTGGGAAAAGACCTTAAAGCCCATCCAGTTCCAACCTCTGCTGTGGGCTGGTTGTGCCCGCCTGATTGGCCCACCCAGAATCCCATCCAGCCTGGCCTTGGAGCACCTTCAGGGATGGGGCATCCACAGCAGCTCTGGGCAGCTCTGCCAGGACCTCACCATCCTCTGAGTAAAGAATTTCCTCCTAAAATCTAGTGTATATCTCCCCTCTTTGAGTTTAAAGCCATTGCCCCTTGTCTTATCGGGCTGTGTAAAAAGTTGGTCCCTCTTCTGTTTGTAAGCTCCTCTCAAGTACTGGAGGGCTGCTGTGAGTTGTTCCCAGAGCCTCCTCTCTCCCGGATGAACAAGCCCAGCTCCCTCAGCCTTTCTCCACAGGAGAGGTGCTCCAGCCCTCCAGTCATCTTTGTGGTCCCTTTCCGGACCACATCCAACAGTTCTGCATCCTTCTTGTTCTGGGGGCCTCAGGCCTGGAAGCAGTACCCTTGATGGGGCTTGGTGAGGGCACAGCAGAGGAGGACAGTCCCCTCCCTGCCCTGCTGGCACCCCCCTGTTGATGCAGCCCAGGATACAGTGGCCATCTGGGCTGCAAGCACACACTGCTGGCTCATGTTCACTAGGACCCCCAAGTCCTCCTCAGCAGGGCTGCTTGCAATGAGTTCTTCTCCCAGTCTGTACTCATGTCTGGGATTGCCTTAATCCAAATGCAATGCTTTTCATTGGCCTTGTTAAACCTCTTTAAGTACACAAAGGCCCACTCACTTTTCAAGCTCATCCCTCTGGATGGTATCCCTTCCTTCTAGTGTATCAACTGTACCACTCAGCTTAGTGTTGTCTTCAAACTAGCTGAGAGTGCAATCAATCCGACTGTCTAGATCATTGATGAAGATGTCAAAGAGCACCAGTCCCATATATACCCGTCATGTATATCAGTTTATATGTATACACACGCATATTGAAAACTGCATTCTGGATTTTCAAACAACTAAATTACATGTCATATTTTCAAAAGCCGTAAGTAAAATCATTCATTAACCTCTCTGTAACTGTGGAAGCCTGACAGAAGGCTGTTTTTTAAATAAACCAGGGAGTGTCAAGGAGTCTTTTCAGTATACACAAAGGCTGCTGATGTTGAAGTGGAGCTGCTGGTTACAGCTGGTCCAGAGCGCAGCCCAACACCAACTAGTGCCTGCAGCTGGTGCCAAAAGATACAAAACAAGAATTCCCAGGAAGCTGCAAGGAAAGCTACCCTGCCTCCTGTTCCAGGAGGGAAGCCAGCAGCATGGGCTGGCATAGAAATAGTGGTTGGTTGATAGAGACTTGGGTTTGGGTGATGGCTGTGTTCTCCTCTTCATCACCATTTCTAATTTGTTCACAGATTTGTAAGATGTGTAATATAATCTTTTGCCTTTTGGCAGGTCTTTAGTCCCTGCTGCAGCATCACTCAGCTGGGGTGGTGCCAATCATGGAAGAGCCTGGGGTGAGAAACAATGGGGTTTTCTTTAGGGCAAGCTCCTCTTGGGCACTTCATCTCCCACCTCCCAGCCACCCATTCATCAGACTCATTGGATGTATGATTCTGTCATGCAACACACTTTTTGAGTAGTCAGAATCTGCCACCACCATGAGAGTCCAAGGGGACAGTAAAAGTGCTGTGGTGACCAAGTTCATTTTGCTGGTCTTTCTCTTCTCTTTTTGCTGTGTTGGCTCTGTTTCACTCTCAGCATGTGAATTTCACAGATTTGTGTTCACACTGCAGGTACTTTCTTAATTATTTTAAATTCACAGTCCTGTCAAGGCAATAGCAGCAATTTGGCCCAATGAATCAAGCAGAGAGAATAAAAACATGCCATTCCCAAATAAATTAATGGACTTTGTTTTCACTTAAAGCAAGACTGTCTTTGGGGCAATAACACCAAATTTCACAGGTTTGAGCTGATTTGCTAGTGAGAAATTTACACCGGTATTTACTTGTCTCTGAATTTGACCCTCTCACTTTTAGATTGAATTGATGATTGCTCTGAGAACAGGAGAAATTAGATGCACTTCTCTGGAGTAACCATAACCTAGTGAGCAAACTTAAAAGATTCTGAGGGCAAAGTCATCCAGGGAGTGAAAAAAAACACACCAAACAAACACCAGGAAAAAGAGTGCGTCCAGTGTCTTACTGCTGTGACTCATCTGTGGTAGCTGGTACTCCTCAGTGATGGAGCTGCCCCCATCTCAGTGAGAGCAGAGCATATAGAAATCCCATTTTAAGAAGTCCTCGGGAAGCCTCCTGCCATCTGGCTTCCGGTGGTTCCTCCTGAGCCCCCTGAGCCACTGAGGCCTCCACTTTGAGCACCTCAGAGGGAGCACTAGGGTAGGCCCCATGGGTGCCAGCCCTCAGGAGATGCCCCCTCACGTCACGTTCTTCTGGCCTGAGTCACAGCGTGGGCACCAGGGGCTCGGAAACACTTCACAATGCAGTGCTGAACCTTGTTGCATGGCTGACCTGCTTCAGCCAAAGGAAAGAAAGCCTGCATTAGCATGTGAGCAGAGGAAGTCAAAATGATCTCATTCATAGAGATTTCTCCCATTTATATGAGGGGAGCTGGCCCCCAAAGCAGAGCGTGTCTTTCTCTGGGCCACACAGGGCTGTCTGCTTAATTTTCCTCCTTCTTAACCTTTGCCTGTCCATGGGACTGAAGAGCAAGACAAAGCCAGGTTGCTGCATTCTTGTTTCATATCTTAGCTACAACAGTGAGGCGCTGGCAAGGTTAAAAATGTTTGCAAATCCAGGGGGATGGCTTGGAAGCAGAAAACTGTCCTGGGGTCTGTGCCTGCAGGCTGCAAGGAGCGGCTGGCCAGAGAGCAGCAACCCTGCCAGGTCACATATGCAGCGGGCAGCCAGACCGCCACAGCTGCACAGCCTCAAATGCAAGCTACCGAGCTTAAATTAATGATAAAAAATAGCTTCTAAATAATAAAAGTCCCCAAAGCAAAACTTTCATCTAATACTACTAATTGCTTTTGAATTAGTTCTTCTCTATAATGCCACATTAGCACAGCAGCGCATTAATTATTGAACAATATTTAAATCATTTTGAAGCAAGAAATATGCTCATCTACTACATCTTTTGGATGAGAGATATCTCTCGTAGTATGCTACACTTTTAAAGTATTCTTTTATTTAAAATCTTTTGTTTGCCACTTATCTTTCATAATTGTGCATTTTTCTAAAGACAGTGCTGCAACTGAAATACAGAGTTCAGAAGAAAAGTATTGTATTTTAAATCTAATAATTAATTCTTTTCTAAAATTATGCCTTTTAGCAAAGTAATTTCCTAGCATTTTGTTGCTCTGTTGGTTGACAGCTTAGTAAATTGCTTTTTAAAAGAGTCTACCTGGATTGAATTAAATATTTATGATGCTAATAAACTAAGTGTTCATAAAACTATACTGATTGTGCCAGCATGGCCCTTGAATCTACCTTACTTCTGAATAGCTAAAATTCTCGTTCTTCTGAAAAAGAATGCCACTCTTCTGCAACTTTACAGGTTATGAGTACGGTGTAAAAGTTGAAAGTACTTGCCTGAAAGTAAAGGTAGAGATGTACACTGGCAGAAAAATATTAGTGATAACTTAATTCTCTCACTATTAAATTATTCTACAAAACCTATTTCTTTTCCTAGTAAATATTCAAAGCAGAGCTTTATTATTTTGTAATGTCTCTTTTGTGTTGCCCTATAGGAAGTGCATTCAGGTACCTATTCTACTGAGCTCAAACAAATATACATTCAAGCCTGTAGGCTTGGGTCCATTGGGATGTGTAGTTATTGGTGTGTTTGCACAAGAGATGCAGCTCCTCAGCAGAGAGATCTTAAGATGTAAGTCAGAACATTCTGACTACTCACAGCCTTACAGAGTGTTCACAACCTAAAATATAAGTAGGCAAAACCCCCAAAATATGTGGCTATATTCTCCTTATAGGGCAGGCTAGTGAAGGTACTGATGCCAGTATGGATACTCAGGGCCTCACCATAGGATACTCTGTTAATGTTGCATGTGTGTGTGGGCAACATTGCACTGAATAGATACCGGATCACTGGGAAAAAGAAAAGGTATCATTATTGGTGGTCTACTTGGCACATGTACTGAAAATATTCTTCACAACTTCTAGGTAGGATATCAGTTCTCTTTTCACTCACTATTTCTTCAAATGGACATATGGAACAGAAGATTTGCAGAAAACTGGCTGACATGACGGATAATGGCTCAAAAGCAAGATGACAGCCATTCACAAGAAGAAAGAGGTGGATACGAAGGTAGACTGTAAGCAGTACCCTTAAGGGCCTGAAGCATCTCTCATGCAAGGAAAGGCTGAGAGACCTGGGACTCTTCTGTTTGGAGAAGAGAAGGCTGAGATTTATTATCAATGGTAATAAATATCTGAAGTGCGGGAGGCAGGTTGATGTGGGCAGACTCTCTTTGGTGGCTATCAGCAATAGAACAGGGGGTAACTGCCAGAAACTGGAATGCAGTAAGTTCCATACAAACACAAGTAAGAATTTCTGCTGTTAGAGTAACAGAGCACTGGAACAGGCTGCCCAGAAAGGCTGCGGAGTATCCTTCTCTGGAAACATTCAAGACCCATCTGGATGCCTACCTGTGTGATCTTCTGCAGGGAACCTGCTTCAGCAATGGGGTTGGACTCAATGATCTCTGGAGATTCCTTCCAACCCGTACAGTTCTGTGACTCTATGATCAAAATTGGAGGTTCTTTACATACACAGGGAGGAAGGGCCACTGTATTGAGAGGCATCAACAGGCTGGAAGATTTGGTTGTAAAGAATGGCGCTGAGGTTTAAAAAAAGTTAAACTTTTTTAAAAAGTCCTGCACCTAGACACAGTAATCTCAAGTAAAAACACAGGCTGGAGTCTGACTGGATAAAGGCCTTGGTGTTCCCAGTGGTCACCAATGAGCCACCTGCATGCCCTGGCATTAATGCTGGCCAGGATTAGAAGAAAAATATGGAAGGAAATCTGAATGTTATGTTTCTGATTCATGATTCTTCCATGGATTTGTTAGTCTCCTTATCAGAACTGATGAAAGGCACCATAATTTTGCATAAACATAAGAACAGAACTTTCTAATACTCAGCAAAAGACTCAACTC
Source organism: Numida meleagris (assembly GCF_002078875.1). Classification (NCBI taxonomy): domain Eukaryota; kingdom Metazoa; phylum Chordata; class Aves; order Galliformes; family Numididae; genus Numida; species Numida meleagris. The sequence goes on from NC_034438.1 coordinate 73,730,804, forward strand.
AGCCATGATGCGTTGCTTCAGTGGAAGAACTCAGCGCAGTAGATGTAAGAAAACTACCAGAGATTTCCCAAGACAGACATCATAATTTTGAAAGATGCAACTTATTTTGCACAATAATGAGGTGACAGCACGTACAGAAGATGTAAAGGTAGACATATCTTTATAGACATCAAAAATTTATAAATGCCTTTAAGTAAGTTCTGGATTCAAGGATCTGAATTGTTTGTGTGGGAAATCATAGGATCCAAACCCAGAGGAGACTGATTTCCAAGCATGTTGTCTGACTCATCTGGTGCTGTAGTGTAAATGAAGAAAGAGGTAGAAGAGTAAGGTGGATAAGTATTTCTGTCAGTAGAAATATACCCTCTGGAGCAGAGCAGGAATAAATTACCCATAAGGAATGTGAGCTTTGGAGCGCTATATGTGAGATAGGAAAAGGTGGGAGATTAGGATGTGGGGAAATCCTTAGTAAGATAAAAGGAGGGATTTAATGACAAGAAGAATTAGATCTCCGGGACAAAGGATGAATGTGGTAGGAGAGAGCAAGTAAGAGTCAATAGAATGCAATGAAAAGAAACAGATGAAAAAATATAAAATAAGCATAAAATCATAGGGAAAGGACAGAGAAACCATGTAGGTCAGTGGTGAGTGCTGGGCATAAAATCAGGGAAGAATAAATGGAAAAGAAATACTCCTTTCAGAGAGAAAAAGAACAAATAGTTACAGAACAGAAAAGCAAGGGAACAATATGCAAAACAATTAAAAATCTAAGATAAATAATACAGAGGAGAATGGAATAAATCAGAACAAATAGAAAAGAAAAGAGAGGGAAAAACCCTCAAGAGGGTAGAAAGATAAGTCAATAGTCAGAAAAAAAAAAAAAGATGACTGGTTTTAATTGGATTTATTTGTGTGTCTGTATTTAATAGTCTTCTTGTGACAGATATATTACATCTTCCTAGATTTTGGTATTAAAGCAGTGACTAACTATAGACTGCTACAGTCCATAATTTATCATATTTTATGATTATATTACGGATGGAAAACCCTTTACTAATGCTATATTAACATAGTCTGAGCAGTAGAGGAATTCTGTAGGAAAGGATAACCCAAGGAAAAAAGAATTCCACCCCTCCTCATTGCATCTTTTCATATTCTAATTAGTCTTTTGGAGTAGAATGGAGTAGAATTAAATTCAGCTACTGCATTAACTAAAAGACCAAAAAAGAGATCATCTCTTTTTAAGCAGCAATTTTTTGTTACCAGCCCACTGTTTACAGCCCATCTGAAATTTGAGAGCTGCATACCCTGCACACAGCAAAATCAGCAGCTTACATTTAAGATGCTTTATTTCTTTTTGCAGTCTCTTGCTAGTGTACTTAGCAGAGAATGATTAAAACCCTTGCTCTATTAGAACTGTTGCAGTGTTTAAACAAGGAAGTCTGTGTTTGTTTAAGAAAATGGGAAAATGGTTATCTTGTCAGATTAAAGTGAAAAAACAGGTCGGCCGCAGTCTAGCACAGATGTCCAAATTTGCCACTTGGCTGTTTTTTGAGGTCCTCTAAACAAAACTTTCTTGTGCGCTTGTGCCTTTGCTCTGTTTGACACCTGACTGAGGAATGTGATTAAGCACTTTTGCCAGGGATAACATGTCTCTCATGGGTAAGAGTTCCCAGGGCTAAAGTTTCCTCATGTCTGTCCAGCAGCGTCATAGCTAAGGGAATACAAGTGAAACATCTCAAAATTATTAGAGCCCTTGGTTAGCCCTTGGTAAAAGGCTGGTTCGTAATGTTTGGGACAGAAAACCAGTGAATGATTTAATTATCTTTTTTTATTTTTTTAGAGTGTCTCCGTTTACTTAGTGATAGAACACATAGAAGTGAGAAACATATAATTTGTCCTTGAAATACTGAAGCTTTCTGCAAAATACATTGTAGCCTCCCAGATGTAAGACATATCTCGATGAAAATAAACGTTACATCCTCAATCAGTGCAAGATGATCGTTTTCTAATACATTTGGGATGCATTCTTCAGTTGATGAATGCGTACAACTGTTTGCTCAAACACTTTATCAGCTTCCATTAACAATATTGTCTTGAATTAGTTGCCCTCATATTACATCTATGACAGAAAAGGCACTTTTAAAGCTACATCAATTTTCATTTCTCTAAAACCTACTTACCTGTAGACAGTTTTGCTCTGTAAGATCAATGCTTTTCCAAAAACCAATAGCAAGAATTTGAAAGATAAAGGCCTTCAGCCTACAAGAAAAGATCACTACAGGGTTCAGACTTGTAAGAGTCATGTTTGCCCACCACCATGCTTTGTTTAATGTGCATATTCTGTGTATTGCATATATTCTGAATGTGTACATAAATTTGATGTATGCTACCAGGCCCCAGTAATAAGACAGAAGTCTGGACTGGATCACAAATAAAACAGCAATGCACGCTGGCTGGTGATGGGAGTGTATAAATATATTTAGAGTGACTGTCTTTAACTGTAATCTTTACAAGTATTCTGAGTGATTCTATACATATATAATCCTCTCTGTGATTGTTTATTTTTTGGTTGTAACCATTGGTGATGAATACACAGTTTAAAGGAGAAGACATCTCTATTACTAGGTAAGTGGGTGAAATCCAGTTGGTCAGTACTTCAGCTTCACATTACCAGACTGGTTCAGATGAGGTATTTTATAAAGCACATATGGCAGAGATTATTGCAGATCTTGTGACTTTGTTCATATTACCCTAGATTTAGAGCTCAGACTACTTCAGGACTCTGGTTTCCGCACAGCCAAGAGGAACCCCGTAAGCCTTTGAGTTTTGCAAGCTGTGGAGTTGTTCTTGGACTTTGACGAGCGATTTTAGTATGTACAGAGCTAAGAGTTTACCTTAGATTGGCATCAACTGAGTATCACAACACTTTTTGAAACAGTTGCAAAGTTGACACCATAAACAAGTTCTACCTTGACTTAAGTCCTGAAGACTAAACAACCAAATTTCTTTCAGTGTCAAAGCATTACAATAATTGCCACAGATGACACGTATCTTGACTTTAGTAAATCTTTGTCTGCGTATTGCACACAGTGGAGGAGATGTGGTGTTGTTTGAACTGTTGTGATGTAGGAACAAATCTGACAGGTATACACTGTCTGGACAACAGCTATCAAAATTTCATGGTCAAAGTTAGAGTACAGGATGAGAGGAGGTTACAATTCAGATGCTCTCAGGTCATTTTTCATTGCATTAATCAATAGCTTACTTAATGAAACATAGTATATGTTCTTTTAAATGCACAGTTTCTACCAAACTAGAATGTGCAGGAAGTGTACTGAAGTATGGGATAATTTAGGAATTCTAAATTACCTTCATAAACTGGCAAAGTGCACTGGAAAACACTGCCAAAACAAAATACTTAAGTGAATAAAAATGAATTGCACAAGACTCTGTAGGGTCTTATCAGGGATCAGAGTGAACAATGTCAACGATGTCATGCTGTTTTGAAAGCATCAACACACCATGCTGAGATAGGAAATAGCAGTCTGTAGCATGTGACATTATGTACCATTTCTGCTTGAGCAATGGCAAGAAGTTAGCTTCTTACCCGGCCCATTTTTTATGATTCCATTTTTCAAGACATAATCCAAGTATAGAAAATCTGAAGGAGATTGAAAGTGGTCAGAAATGAGGTATTCCAGCTTAGATAAGAATCTGATCAGAGGTTAAAGTCTTAAATGGTGTAAAAGTAGAAATGGAAAAGAATTTTATGCTTCCCGCCTATCATGGGCCGACTGAGAAGTTGAAGGACTGAGCTGGGGAGATATGCGTTATCTATCAGAGTGGAAGGCTACTAAGGACTTTCATATAAGGCCATAGCAAAATTCCTCGTAGCCCAAAATACTGGCCATCTAGACCATCATTGATTCTTGAATCAGTGCTAATACCTAAGATCTAGAGGCTCATATTTCATGCTGAGCTCTGGTCAACATCTGCTACTTACACTTTTTTTCCTAATTAAAATGGATTTTTTGGGGGAGTCTTTTACTTTTGGATTGATTAAGCATGGACTGTGGTTGCTTTAGTATACTGTATGATGATGAACCCCTATTAATGGGAGATGTGTTCACATGACTGTTGTAGATGCACTTGCTATTTTCACAATATCTTTTTCTTAGGTCTGCAGGTTTCCGGATTTTCACAAGAAGGGGTAGAGAAGCTTTCCTTTAGCCTTTTCTGCATATTATTGGAAAAACCTTTCTGCTTTTTCCATTTGTTTTGCAAACACTATTTTTTTTTTTTAATACATATTTGACGAATATTTGCTCATGCAGAGTTTCACGTGTTTTGTTTGCAGCCCATAATCACAGGTTGCTGAGTTTTCAGCTCTTGCAAAGTTGGATGATCTCTTTAGGAAAAATATTTTTCTCTTGACTTGCCCAGTTTGTCAGCAATTTTATCTTGTGGGACTATTTAATTAAGCCCTGTTAACTTTCTGTAGAATTTCTAGCATGTTGATTTACCATAGATACAATCCTCTCATCATCCAGACTCCAGACATGAACAATCTTCCGTACAGTCAGGTCAGCTAGGAATAACTGAGCTGATCTTTTTTCCCCACCTTTTTTCAGCTTGAGAATGAATACAGGTTGTAGGGAAAGGATGAGATTGTGAAGGGAATCTGCTAGTTCTGCTGGGAACTGATCTGATCTCCCTCTGTGATACTGAGATTTTACTTGTACCAGCAAGTTGTGTTCTATTGGGCATGGGATGTATCTTCCCACAATGTGTAGGCTCAGGTTTGGCTGATCTGTCTTGAGTAGTAAGATAATTTTAAGGAAAGGATATGCACCATTCTCTGTAAGTTGGCTTCATTGCCCAACATGGCCTTGGGCATGCTGAATTTACTACTGTGTCTTCAGCCATCTGTCCTGGACAGACAGGAAGGCATTAATGTCTTATCTCTTGCAAAGAAATTCCTACCTCAAGGCCAAAGCCAGTGCAAGGTCATGGAAAAACTCTTGGCCTCTGTTTACACAGTGACTAGCCTTCTGGTTTGTACAAGATCCATTGGTTCCCAACATAACCAGCTTCTGAGAGCACAAGAAATCACCAGTGATAAACGAAAGAAAAAAAAACAGAGTTCCTAATACTTTCCCCTTTTACAAAATCCAGTTTTGTCTAATTTGACATGGTTGGATGAGGCTAAAGACAAAGGCTGGAAAACTCTAGCCATTTTTATTTCTCAGCAGCCACAAGTATACCAAAACATAGAAAGAATAATCTTAACTCTAGCCACAGTTTTACAGCCCAGACATCAATTGTGAGCACATTATAATTGGTGACCATTATGCAACCATTCTTCACCGTAAAAATAGTTACCAACAATGAGCTGTTTGGAAAAGATGTTTTCTTTTCCTGATTTGACCATTCTTAGAAATATTGATGTTTCACAGAGAGAATAATGCATTCTCCTGGAGACCTGGGATTAAACTTGAAAGAATATGACATGACAGAGCAGAGAGCTATCTGTATCTCTGTGCATCTCTCTAAGTAAATGGGGATGAGAAGAAAATAAATTCTGAAAATAAACATTTGACTTATTTCAACACAAAAAATTTCAATAGAGATATTCACATACTGGCTCCAGGATAGGTACAATATGTTTGCTGAGAGTACATTCATCCATAGATTTATTTTATGGCAACAAATATGCTATTTAAATTTCAGTGAAGCTGTAATGAGTTAAGCTAGCAAAACGCAAATGGACTTTCAGGGTAACATCAATCAGCTCTAGGAAAGGAAGCAGGGAGAGAGGGAAGGAGGTATCTGGGGAGAGAAGAAGTGAAAATGAGTGACAAAGACTGAGTATAGCAAAGCTGAAGTATAGAAGGTCTCAGGGAAAATAGTAGGGAAGTAAAAATTCTCTTTACATAATTAATGTTCCATTAATTCTGTGTCCTTAAATAAATATGATTCACTTTGCTCATGTCTGTTAGATTTCCCCTTCACATTGCTTCAGCACACAGGCTGCTTCATATTCCAGTAAAGAAAACTTACACCATATGAAAATAATTGACTGTACATTTTTATTATGTTATTGCCTTTTCTTTTTGATTGACAGTGCAAGAGTACACACCTCATGCAAAGCAATTCTTCTAACTTAAATCAATCCTAAAATATGTTCATATTTTATGCATTTATGCTTATAGTTTGAAAAAAAAGCATTTCTAAAAAACAGCACTGCCTTTTGGTTATCCAATGAACAAGTCACTGGAGATGCCCACATCTCATCTAGTGAGCATTTACTTGCAGTGTTTTGAAACTGCTACATATTTAGGGCTCACACAGCTGCTGTAGTCTTAATGAAGTGGTTAATGATGTGTGAATTATAGATTCTGACAATCTCTTTAATAAAATCAACAGGACTGCATCCACAGTCTACCACAGCAGCTAAATAACAACAATACTGTCTGCTTAACGTAATACAGTATCTTTAAATACAGTCTCATTCTTGCATTCTTGTCCTGAGAAATTCTTGTCACCACAAAGAGGAAAGTAAGCAATGAAGAACAAGCTGATATACGTGACACTTCATTTCTTTCAGTTTGGGAAATGAATGCACTAGCCACAGGAAATTTGCAAATAAAGCATCATACAGAGCAATGCGTTTTTCATTGGTATTGTAACAGCTTTTCTATGAGACTCTTTGTTGAAGCAAAGAACAATATAATATGTAGTGGACTTAGCAAAAAGTTTGCAGATTTTGTTTTGTTTTGTCTTCAAAAACATTTGAACTTTTTCTTCCCAACGGTTTTCCTTAAACAATTGTTTTCACACCACAGCTATGAAATTGCTATGCGAGAGTGCTGGACTACACTTATATAGAAATTAGTACAGTATGTGTGTATGTCAAGGGATATTTTCATATGCTCAGCTGATCAAAAATTGAATGTTTGTTGGAAGGGTCTTTTGTTTTGTTTTGGTTTTGGTAGTGAGTCTTATTCATAGCAGCTGATTCTGGGAAAATTTTAGGCCTGCCTTATATATACCTTTTCTAAGCAATCTTTATTACTATCTGATAGATTGAAAATAAACAGTAATGGATCTGTTAAAAATCAAGGCTACTTTACTTCGCTTGTTTGCTCTTGGTTGTTTTTTTTTTTTCCAGAAGTCCAGGGAGCTGACTTTCTCTCCCTTATTTAATAGATACTCCAGCAAGGAAAAATGAACTAAGCTGTATTCTCTAGCTCATATAATCACCTCATTAGTTTTCATGGTTCAGGCAATATCAGAAACAAAACATCTGAAAACTAGAAAGTAATTTTGCATGTAAAAGAAAAGACCACTGTGACTCAGCTATCAAAGAAGAATTTACCTAGCCTAAGCATGGACTTCCAAACATATTCGTGATACAATAAACCTGGTCTGCTGAATTGAGTTGGCGCAAGCAAAGTTGTTTTTTTTTTTTTTTAAACAGTAAGGGGACTAGAAGCTGTAAAGCCTGTGTCAATTATCACGTACAAACAAGCCAGAATAACATGCTCAGGGGAGCACAACCAAAACATTCAGCTAGTCTCCAGAAGCTGAGGGTCATTTTTCCTGCATGACAAAAACAGTGTTTGTGCAAGAAACATCAGCTCCTGTTTTTCTGAGCAAGAAGACTTCGATGTATTCCCTGCATTTGCACTTCTCTCCTCCTCTTTCCTTTTCAGCCTTCAGCTCCTGCTGCAATCCTTTGTGAACACATAGATGTGCATACCTATTCATGAAGGAACAGGAGTTTAAATAGAATAAGAGAATCATAGAATCATTAAGGTCGGAAAATACTCCTGAGATCATTTATTCCAACTATTACCCATCACCACCATACCCACAAAACCGTGTCCCTTAGTGCCATATCTCCATGTTTCTTGAACACCTCCAGGGATGGTGTCTCCACCTCTTCCCTGTGCAGCCTGCTTCAGTGCCTGGTCACTCTTTCAGAGAAAGAATTTTTTTCTAATAAACAGACTGAATTTCCCTGGTGCAGCTTGGGGCCATTACCTCTTGTCTGATCGTTGTTACCTGGGAGAAGAGGCCAACTCTTGCCTCATTAAAAAAAACTCCTCTCACATAGTTGTAGAGAGTGATAAGGTCTGCCCTGAGCCTCACCTTCTCCAGACTGAACAATCCCAGCTCTCTCAGCTGCTCCCCATAAGACTTGTGTTGCAGAAAATTTACAGCTTCGTTGCTCTTCTCTGGACACACTCCAGGGCCTCAGTATCTTAGCTGTAGTGAGGAGCCCAAAACTGAACACAGTACTTGAGCTGCAGCCTCACCAGTTCTAAGGACAGTCACCTCCCTGCTCCTGCTGGCTACACAATTTCTAATACAAGCCAGGATGCCATTGGCCTTCTTGGCCACCTGGGCACAATTCTGGCTCACGTTCAGCTGGTAATCAACTAACAGCCTCAGGTCCATTTTTCTGTGTGCAGCTTGCCAGCCACTCTGCCCCAAGACCTTAGCCATGAATGGGGTTGTCTTTACCAAACAACAGGATTCAGTAGCTGGTCTTGTTGAAGCTCATACAATTGGCTTCAGCCCAGCCATCCAGCCTGTCCAGACTTCTCTGTAGGGCCTTCCTATGTGCAGGCAGATCCCTCCCAACTTGGTGTCCCCTGCAAACTTACTGAGAGTGCAGTCAATCCCCTTGTTCAGATCATCGGTTAAGATATGAAACAGGGCTGGCCCCACTACTGGCCCCAAAAGAGCTCTTTTCCTAGCTGGATCTCCTAATCCCCAGCATTTCAGTTACCACATCTCTTCCACTGATACTTGTCCCACCCCTCTCAGTTAATAACTTGCTTAGCGCAATCGCAGGCAACACTCATTCTCCTTAAATCCACTTCAGTCATATCCAAAGGGAAAAATTTTAACTGTTTTTTTCTGCCTCTCATATCCCATGTGAACTGGGAGACCCCCACCAGCAGAATTATTTTCCCACCCTCTCTCCTTGGGCAATTCTGAGTACATGGGGTTGGTTTTCTGCTGGGGGCAGATGTTGGAGGGAAGGTGATTAAGGAAAGGCAGACCAGCTGGTAAGATCATCAGTCTTCTAGAAGATGTTTTAAAGCAGGTGGATTGGGCAGACCTTCCAGCTGTTTCTCAAAGCGCATCCTATTTTGCACAGGTGACAATCAGTGTGGAGAGAGTGGCTATACCTCTTGGTGAAAAATACATATCCCGTGCCCTGGAAGAAGTAGAGATATACCCTGTTGACACACATTTGAAGTTATTTATACATAGTAGGCTTAACTTCCTAGTAACACTATCACGGGAGTGAAAAAAAAAAACAACAAAACGATCACAGACACACAAATTCAATAATTGAAATCTCAGTTTACTAAATGCTGCACTGTCTCTTTCACTTCTATTAGCAGCAATCCTAGAAAAGTAGGAGCAGTAAAATTGCCATGTCAGGGAGTTAGTAGGCGTATGCTTCACAAAAGCATGTGCAATGAGAGCAAAAACAGAATAAATCTCTCTCAAGCATAATGAACCATCCACTTCAGGTGTCCTGAGCAGTTCCATATGTTACCAATATTCCCATTCATGTCAGTCAGTCCCTCACAGAATAAAACACCTCAGCTCCTGAACCGCATGGGAAGGGCACAGTTCTTGAATCAATAGCTTCCAGCACAGGAAATCCACAAACAAATGTGAAAAAACAGTCTGTACACAGTACTGAAGCCAAATGCACCCTTTTATTGTTTTTTTTTTTTTTTCCTTCTTCTTGTTGCTGTCATTGTTGAGAAAGCAAATAGTAGGGTAACATTTTACTTATTTAAGATTTTGCATTTTATTAACTTTGGATTAACATAAATATCCCAACCAGTATTGGCTTTCTTTAATTTTAGACCACCTACCTACAGGAGAAAAAGAGATCCAATCATACAATGATCCTCTGCTTCATTACCACACGAAAGAGGTTTATAAAAGCTTAGGATAAGCAATGGGATTTGTGAGCATGTTTTTGAGACAAACCTTAGAGATTTTTGAGGTTTGCTTACAATCCCTTGCCTTTTTCAGCAATCAGACATTAAAGGACCTTGGAGAAATACAGGTCATTAAATGATTCAGCTCTGGCCTACAGTGGTTGTTACTGATACCAACAAAACCTGTGCTTTCCATTTATCATATCATTAAGCAGTAGTTTCCAACTAGAAGAATACTGGCTTATTCCTGTTTTATTTTTTTTTCAGGATGATTTTCCAACCTGCCCCTCTTCATTTCCTTTTGTGTCTCAGAAGTGCACGCTTTCTTCCGTTACAAAATGCAAATTGTATGAACTGCTTCTAAGCTGGCAGTGGCGCATAACTGATTACAAAGATGTCAATATTTCATGAAACAGCAAATCTGCAAAATGCAGCAAGGTCCAAAGCTGGAGTAGATGCTTTCCTTGTTATTAGTCTTTTTCAGGCCCCTGTGGGAGCCAAGATGTTTTCATGTGGTTCAGGGACATCTAAACTGACATCTTGGTGGACTGCTCTGATGCCTTTGTTCAAGCACAGATTTCATCAATGTTGTGTTATAGTGAGTGTAAACTGGCATGACACCACCAAAATCAATGCAAATCTTATTTTTCTATTGAGAAGCTTTCCTCGGTGTAGTCAAAGCTTTCACACTGCAGCTTGCAGAAGAAGATAGTGTTGTACATTTTCACAGTCAGTAACACCACTTTCACCATGCTTTTGATGATTCTTATTTTCTAATTTGTGCAGCATTCTTCATATGAAACATTTGGCAAGCCATAACCAGCTGCACACAGCTGCTACTATTTCAGAAGTCTGCAATGAACAGCAGTTACCCCAGAACCCCTCATCCAAATTTAGATCTTCCACAGTTGTAGATTTTCACCTGACAGCATTCATAATTACTGCATTTCGGGAGAATGTTGTGGAGGAAAATATGCATTAGTGTACTGAAGTCCAGCAGGGTAAAGAAAGAAAGAAAAAAGGATTCTGACAAGCAGTGCTCAACACCTGTCAGAATAGAGACTGTGCTGATATCATTGGATGTCTGCACAAAGCTCTCTGCAATGGATTCGGATTAATATTTTGTTATTGTTTCTACTCTACAGAATTCATAACTTTGAGTTCATACTAATCAATAAATCAAATACAACATCACAAGTTGTGAAACATTCCCTTGGAAATGTGCCCAGTTCTTATTATGACTATGTCACTTAAAACAGAATTCTTTGCCTTTGTCTTCATGAGCAGGTATAAAAGCACTTCTATAGCCGACTGTCAGATAAAGCAAACTCAATTCATGTCCTATAATGACAAGGTCATGCACTGCATAGAACCACTTTTAGGTTTGCTTCAAGTAAGCTCAGATGAAGAAAAGCATCAAAATGTAAAAAAAGAGCCATTGAAGGGCTTGGATGAGTCACTCAGTCTCACCTGAGAATACATGCAGATAAAAAGAGTGTAGCTTTGATGGAGGCACTAGTGAATTGGTTATGTTTTCATAATGACTTCTTTACATTATTGAATACAATGAGAACTTTAAGGCCAACCGCAATAACAGTTTCTCATGAAAAATTAACAAAGAATTTATGGAAATGTAGCAAAAGTCCCAAAGCAATTAGCTTAGATTTCTCTAGAGTCTGAGAAAAGCCTGGATAATTGCAGGCAGAAACTGCATAAAGTGGCTATTTTCATTATCACAGGATACAGAAAGTCCATTTTCATCACAATGGGATATAATGATGTCAAAGCTAACATGGAGATATGTTTAAAGCGATTGAAGCACAGTTTATGGGATAGATTGATTTACACGGCATTCAGATCCATATTAAAGATCCTTCTTAAAGGGATGAGGTAGGTTTTACCTGGCGTCTTCAAAGCCTCCTGCAAGTTAGGAGGAAAAAATACATTGCAGTCTCAGGAAGCTGATTGTAAATTACCAGTAGAATTCACAGGAATGAATTTAATTTGTCATATAAGGACAAGAGTGAAATTGTAGTACAAACTGACAGGTGAGTATACATTTGAAAGTACCCATCACAGATATGTTTATAAGAGCACTTAGGATGCTAGTGCTGTGTAGTTTGGAAACGGAGCAATTGTGGCAGTCTAAGGTCATGTGAGAATCACTCTTAAGCTTGTAAGAATGTAACTCCTGTGACACATCCTCTGCTTTATTTTCTGTTTTGCCTACAAACAGTGTTGATGCACTTGATTTTATTTCACTGTTCTGCACATGACACACTCTCACCAATCTAATTACTTCTCACATGAACTGGAAAGTCATATTCTGGTTGGATGCCCATGCTCGAATGATTTATATTGCATAACACAAGCAGCCTCTCATAATCACAGATGTCCTTTGGAATGTCACACATTTCAAACTGCAGAGCATTTCCTCCAAAGACCTCAATAAATGGCTGTAGGTAAAAGTTTTCTATTACAGCACAACATAATTTCTGCGCTATTACAATGATCATGATGCAGGTACGGGCAGCATTGGTCTCCGATGGGATTTTAACTACAGACAAGCCTTATATGTTCTTACAGCTGAATGACATAAACAATGTTCATTCTAGGTGTTAGGCTTGATTATAATCTTGTTCATATCGGTGTAAATCAGAGCAACTTTGTTATTATTTCACATCAGCGCAAATCTCAGTGCTATGGGCTAGCCATTTTTCCACTAGTCTCTCAGTTTTCCTCTTCCTGAACACCAACATACATTGCTATAACTGTAACTGCGGCTAATTAAATCCGTCTTAGCAATGGACTCAGAATTATTAATATACCCTAATGTGTTACTCATTTTCCCCCATGAATTTTCTGATAACATTTGTTTCATGTCTGAGCAGAAAGGATAAACAGATTCACTGTTTCGGTTAGCAGGAGTTATCATGCAGTAAATCAGTGCTCATGGGTAGCTGCTCATCACCTGCCTGTGCACACACAGCTATACTTATGCATCCATACAATTTGGACAGTTTGCACACTTTTTACCATTTAAAAGTATGTTGGATTTTTTTGTTAAGTATGTTATCCTTTTGCATGGTTGCATTCGTTGTTAAATAGTTGGTAATAAATAAGGCTAAGAGGCAATACTGAAATGTTTCAAAATTTTTGGGGTTTTTTTTTTCTGCTTTTTCACTTTGTTTTGCTCTTCCTCAAAAGATTTTTCCAAACAAAAAGAAAAAAAAATAAGTAATGAAATAGAAACAGTCCATGAATGTATGCCTATAAGCTTATAATGGCCAAAAAAGTATTTGATTCACTGAAGCAACACTACTGAAAGACTGACACTAAACACCCTTGGATCTGAAGCTTCTGGATGGTTTAGATACTGGTAGGTCAAATGAAGGTATTGCTCAAGGGCTAGTTTAAAACTGCTTGTAACTTGTTTTGATTTACAGATTATCAATTCAGCTGAGCAGCAGAGGAACATATTCAGGGAATCACATAAACAAATACATTCAGTTGTACTGTGGATTAACCTAAAGTGACACATTTATTTAAAAATCTGCCTAGTACTTGTCCTCATTGATTAAATGCCCTTAAGAAAGTGAGTGTGAAGAAACAGGAGCCATTAAGATTCAACACACCTCCTCCTCTCCTTTTGATGGTTGACACATTCCCTGGAGTGGGAGATTGGACGGCTGATAAGCTAACACTGAATTATAAGCACACTGTGCAATGTCACTGACAAATGAAAAATCTGCTGTTTTGCTTGCAAAGCAACAGCATGCCTTAAGAGCACAAAAATGTACGTGGTGCAGAATTATTTCATCCCCTATGTGGAGAATGTAAATGTGAATACTTATATATATATATATATATAATGTTCACATTTGTATGTCAGAGACCAGCTCATGGTGCAGCACAGCTCATACTGAGATGCAGTATCACTGATCAGGAAAATAGAAGTGTGTGTGTAGGACTGTTTCAGTGTTGTCAAAAAGCCAAACAAGCATGCTGTGACATCTCCATTGACCGTGCCACAGACTCTTCTGAAACCAAGTCAGCGAGCAGAGAATTGGCAAGGGAGAAGTCTCCTTAGCCCTGAGCTATGTTGAGTTTGAGAGACAGTGTGTGAGCTTTGGAAGGACAAGACAAAAAGAGTATTGAGGTTATTTTAAAAAAAAAGAAGAGTTCTTTGTTTTGATGCCAGTCTGCATACACCCCTTTGGCTATGGGATACCCTCCTGCTGATTACAAAAATTTCCAGGAAGGTGATGATGTCCAAGTTATCCAGCATGGTCATGCACCACAATCTAAAGCTGTAATATCACGACGTCTTCAGCAGCAACCTTGCAGAAAACGGTCAGGTGGGGCCCACCATCAGACATGAAACTACAGCCTCTCGGTCTTCCCAGCACTGTGGCATCAGCCCTGACCTCCCTGCCACAGGAAAACATTCGGCTGATCTGAAGGCAGTTTTACCTTGCAGCATTAAGTGTCAGTTGCATTTTAATTGTATGTAGCTAACTGTGGATTTTAACACCTCTGAGTTAATAACACTCTGTTTGTCTCATCACCAGGTATTCAGTTTGATGTATGTTTCCGAGCTGAGCTAGGTTTGATAGCTCAGGATCAGCTATCAGATCCAGCTCTCTGACTTAGTTGGGCTATTTTGGGCTCCAAATCAATCACACTATGCTACAGCATGGACATTATTTTCCGTCACGCTGCGGGACCTTTGCAATTATTAAGATGCCACTGAACATTCACTAAGAGACAAGCTCTGCCCCTTGAAACATCAATCTAAATTGACAGGAAAGGGAAGGGCTAGGGGTGAAGGCATTTAGACAAATAGAGCAATTATGTCCCATATTATTGTTAGTACATTGAGCTTGCTGGTGTGCTGCTACTGCTGTTTGAAAAAATGGTTTTCACTGAACAGGAGAATTAATGAAAGCAGGTTTTCCCCAGAGCCGTGTGCCTTACCCTGAGGAGCACCATCCATCTTGTAGCACTGCCTCTCCACGCTGCTCCTGGCCCTGCTTGCAGGCAGGGCAGGCTGCTCAGGAGCCACTCATACACACTGCCCAGCCAGTATGGTGGTTGGCCTCTGCAGGGCACTGCAGGTGTCAATGCACTCTGCACAGCTGCCCATTCTCATGCACCTTTTAGAAACTTTTTTTATCCTGGATTGTCTGGATATTATCCTGGAAGCCTGCTTTTAAATTTAATTGACTTGGCAGAATTACAACATTACATTAAAAGTCTTTTCCTCCTTATTGCTCTAACTTCAAATTTCCTTTTTCAGCTCCCACCTGGAAGTTTTATGCCTCAGAAAGATAAGATGAAAAACTCAACAGATCCATCTCTCCCCACGCACATACATACCCTTCCCTAAATAAAGCCATTTGGCACAGTTGTTACCTAGGGCTCAAAATCATGACGTTTTCGTGCAGATGGCAGGAAAGAATGAAATAGCTGTCATGTAAATAAAGAACAGATGAACACTAAAGTTCATGAAGATGAGGAACATTTCACGTAGATAGACTATTAAAAAGCACAACTAAAAGCACCAAGTAAACTGAGCGGATGACCAGATGTGTATCACAGGATGACTTCTACTGAGCTACCACTTATGTCTTGGAAGAGACAGGAAGTGTTTTAAGGGAAGCTGCTTACACTGAGTATCTGCATGGTTCCTACAGTGACTCTGTACAATGAGACACTGAAGAAGGGACTCAGCTGCCAGACATTGACATGAGTGTCAGCTGAAGCATCTGTGAGAGTCCTAGCTGATTTCCAGCTGCCACTCTAGAAAGGTAGAGGCTTCCCAAGCTCTAGCATCATCTATGCACAAATCTAACATATCACACATGAAGGCTTGGCCATCCTCTAATAGAGCAAGGCATCAGCATGTAGGTAAATGAACAGAGCCCTTAGCTGTTTCATCTGTATGGGATGAGAAAAAAAGTGGGATGGGAGATGCTGAGTAACAGTAACTGCTCTGGGGTTTTACTTGTAAGACTACACTTGCAGAGCAGCACCCTGTTTTGGTTCCTTGGTGCAGTAAAGACATAGACATACTGGAGCAAGTCCAAGTGAGGGCCACCAAGATGATCAGGGGTTGAGGCATTTAGTATGACAGGAAAGGCTAGATGAACTGAGTCAAAACGTAATTGGCAACAGCCCTGATTAGCATGGTATAACTGGACTACCTCTGAGGCAGATGATGGGCCCAAATGGTGTTCCCAGGTCATTCTCTATTACAGAGTCTGTGAGCAGAGACTCACATCCATGTCAAGACTGTGCAGGTCTGTAGAGCAGAGTAGGATGGAATACCATAGAACAGAACAAAATAGAACATGCTCTCCAGGCACTCATACCAGTCTACTCCAGGGTCTGTCATTTTGGCTTTACTCTGTCCCAGGTGAGGCAGGCACCTTTTGTTGAACTTCTTGCAGTTACTGATGACTCAGTGCTTCAGTGTATCTAAATCCCTCTGTAAGGCTTCTTGTCCTTCTAGCACTTTGCAGTTCAGTATCATCAGCAGATTTGCTGAGGATGCATTCCACTCCTTCATCCAGAAAACTGAAAAAAATATTGAACAGAATTGGATTCAAATGTAGCCCCATTCATGAAGACCCTTTGAGCCCTACTGTTCAGCCTGTTCAACACCCAGCATCCCTGGCCATCTCACAGCTGAGCAATTTGTCTAGAACGATACTGTGAGGGACAGTATCCAAACCTTGCTAAAATCAAGAAAGGCTATATTCACCACTATCCTTCAATTTATGAGATATGTGATATTATCATAGAAGGAGATCAGATCAGTGAGAAAGAACTTTCTTTTCATTAAGGATTGCTGGTGGACCTGATGATAGTTGAGCATCTTTCACTGTCACTCAAGGTAATCTCCACAATTCTTCCTGGTACTGAAGTCAGACTAACAGGTCTGTAATTTTCAAGATCTCAAAAGAAAAGTCTCATGCTCTCTACCTGTAAACTGGAATAATGATAGCAGGGACCTGAAGAAGAAGTGTAAGGTTTTGATGTGAGAGCAGAACCTCAGAGCCCTGTCTCTGTGTTTCTGAGACCTTCTCATCACAGTCATATGGCCTCTGGTCTCCAAGTATCTGCTGCCACTTGACTTGGTCTCTACCGCAGAAAAACTTGGGCTGAAGACCACAGATCTATGGTGATTCAGCACACACAGTCTGACCACCTGAAGGCATTTTTCTTCCTCACTTTTTGTCACCATGAGGTCTTTGGTTTGGACGTAATATCAAGGAAAGACATTCAAGCATTTAAGAAACATCTCTCTAATTCATTACCACTTAAGTAGCTAAACATTCCCAGAGAAGCTTTCTGTCACTTAGGCCATTTCTAATTTAATAACTGTCATGTGAATAATTAGAATATCCTAGAATATTTTTAGTTCAGCTGCTCTTACTAGTTTGAAAAGTCCAGATTATCTCTGTCTAAACCTCTGACACCTGGGTTTCAGGTGTCTCAAAGGTACCAGGATATGATCAAAACTCTATAATTATGCCTCATCTGCAAAGAAAGTAAGTACAGAATAAAGAAGCAATGAATAGCAGGCTGTGCAACTGCAACATTATAAGTTCACATCAGGTACGTGATTGATCTTAGAAAACCAAAGCTATTACTGTGCAGGAAAAAAATAATCTGTTATCATGCAATAAGCCTCTAATGCTCAAAATAACAAACTAAATGGTCATCTAAAAAGATCCTTTTTCTTATTGAAATTCATGATGCTGGTTGAAATGGTCTTTTAGCACATTAAGATGTTTTCAACTGAAGCCTTTACAGGTAACATCACAGAGGGAAAAAAAACCACACAAATGTGGTTTGATTTCTTCCCCAGAGTTTCACTGCACCCTTGGTAAGTATTTTGTATGTGCTACTGAGAATGCACTATTTCAAACAGAGAATAGTATGTACTCACATAGTATGTATGAGAATAGTGTGTGCAGATTATATATTTGATATAGAAATACAATGAAAAAACATTTATGCATTTCTATTAACCAATACAATATTTAATATTTATCAGTATCAATTTCTTTCAGAATTTTTTAGCATTCAAAGAATACAATTACATTGCAATTTGTAGCATCAGTAATTGAATCCAGGGAAAAAAAAGGCAAGAAATTGCAGAAAAAAAGACTTTTAATCATTCTTATTTTCCAACTGAAAGTCTTTTAAAACAAAACAAAACTCAAAAAGATAAAAGAAAAAGGCCCACTTACATTTGGACCTTAAGAACAGAGCAAAATCTTCCAGAATGTTCCTTAAATGTTTTGAAAAATACCCCAAATTCTTCATTAACTGACATATTTAATCTCATTGACATAAAATCCTCTCTACCTACACAAGTTCTCCCTACAAATCATAAGACTACAAAACATAAGTTAAGACATATGAAGAAACATGGAGGTTCTGTGCTACTATAGAAGGAAAGTCGATAGTCCTTCATGAGTGCCAAATTTATCACTGGGCTTCACTCAACTTGTACTGAAAATTTTAGAGAACGCAAGCAAATTCACCCGGAACTTAATCCATGTGAATCAAATCTTGATTGATCTGTTTTTCATCAATTTGGTTTAGAGGGTCATGATTGCTAATGAAGTCTGGATTAAAATGATAAATCTTTCAAAAAATAAAATACTTCAGTCTCACACTGTCTGATGCTTTCTTTGCATCTAGGCCTGTAGAGATGGCAGGCCTGCCCAGTCCCCCCAGCACAGCCTTCAACAGATAAACGTTTCTGCTCTCTAAATCTTCATCATCATTTAGCATTACTAGGGGAAGATATTTTGTCAGTTAGTTAATTTATTTCAAGTTCATGATAGTCTGCATAAAGTAGTCTTATTTCTAGTTCTATGTAATGGCAATTGTTTGCAGTTTTGGCACAATACATCACAAAAGTCTTCATTGCAAGATTCCAAAATAAGACCAACATAAAACTAAAACATACTACTAACACCTGGACGGATTACATTATTTATACTTCTATATATTTATATGAAAAATTTGAAAAAGCTGAGGAAAGACATTTAAGTCATACTCCTTGAGAAAGAGAACTATTTAGAACTGAACACAACCTTAATGGATGACACTGTTCTGATAATTACAAACATTTAAATGAAACAAATGTTCAAAGTTAGTTGCATGTATTTGACCATACCAATACTATACATGTGGAATTTTATAGTATAAATCCAATGGCTCATGCAGACCTAGATTTTGACCTGGACAAAATCTGGAGGGGATCATGTAACTTCCCAGGTGGACTACGCAAATGTTCCAGGAAAACACAGGCAAGTGTTACAGGAAGTGGGCGTGCTCTCATTATCATGCAGCTCAGAAAATAGTGGCTCATAATTGCCTTGACAAGTATTTTCCTGATATTAATGAGATGCCATCCACTAGAATCTATTTCCATAAATGCATATTAATATTTAAAAATGCCAGCTATGAATGAAATATTTATTTTCTGTTTGCTTAAGCTGCTAGTTCAGATTGAAAAATACTTATTTAAGATACAGGGCTTAGAAACTGAACCTACGGAAGGAAAGAAAGTGAATGACAAAATGGTGATACAAACAAACAAAAAAGAAATAAAGAAAAGAAAAAAAACCCTCTGCTTGGAGGACAGTGTTTGGAAGGAGGATATTTCTAGAATAAAAAAAATAGCAATAAAAAGAGAGTGTTTTTTTTTTTTTTAATGGGTTTCAAAGTGTAATTTGTGAAGTGCTATAATTCTTTGGCGTTTTACTTCTTGGCTAAACAGAGATTACCAGAAAAGACCCACCCACGAAAAATGCTGAACATCTGGATAGTGTTGCAGTGAAACCTTTACTGTCTCTGAAATAGATGGCAGCCTCTATAAGAGCAACACTTCTGAGCACCCCAAAGCCTGATTTGATAATTTAACTTACCTTAAAGTCTGGGACATCGTTATTAATATTGCTATATTCCCCTTATCATTTAATAGATTGTGATAAAGAGAAACTTGTATTTAGTTTAAATGGTTAAAGATCCTGATGGATTCACCACAAGTGCTATGAAGCTGGATGAGTGCAGCAATTTTTCCCCCTTTCATCTTTTTTTTTTATCTACCTTTTAGCTTTAACCTTCTCCTCTGTCATCAGCTTTTGTTGTACCTATCCCTTAGAGGATACAAGTCAAAAGCTAGTGATGTCAATGGCAACCTCTCATTGACTTCAGAGAGCTTTGTATCAACCCCCAAATGACTTATTTTACGCATTTATATCATGTATTGCTTTTCATTTGCTGGTTGGAGTAATTTTCTAAACAAAAAGAAATCAGATATTTACTGAAACAATGGACTGAGCGACGAAGAAAAATAAATCATTCTAAGATACATTCTCTAGGCCTTGCGCATGTTTAACCAGAGGCAGTAAATTCTGGTCAGTTAACTGATCAGTATGTAATAACTGTGTAAAGACTACTCTATATATTGATGCTATGACTAGCCCAGTTATTAACCCCACAGAAGTTTTTGCCATGAAAATAAGACTGTACATTCCCTCCATAATATATTTTTCATGGATTCTCATTCTGATAGCATTTTAAACACAGTTATTTCTGTTGAAGCAGCATTACTTAGTATTTCATTCTCAAATGCGATGACAGTCTTGAAAACACATGAAAACAGTGACCACATAGTATGCTAGACTGGCTGTAGGTTAAACTGTTTCATATGGATGTCATTGGTTTGAATTTAATGCATTTTGGCATGAATCAAGAAGAATCTGCTCTAAGCACTGGCAGTAATACAGCAATAAAAGTGCAGTCTGTGAGACAGCACTACCTCTTCCATTGCTACTTGATCAGCGGTGTTTCCCTAAAATTGGAGACCTGTTTTGCCTTAGCTGCACATATTTTGGTAAGATGTGCCAGAAGTTTAAAAGCATAGCAAAGATATTTTTACTCACAATTTATTCAGTGCATGGCTCGTTGTACAACAGAGATTTTCATAAAGCAAATCTAAAATCTGCTTAACAGCCCGGAATTTCCTAGGCATTCCATTGTGGCTCAGCAGTCTTGGAGGAGAGAACCCATGACAGCACTGTTTTGTATCTTGACATACTGCAATAACCAACATTTCTCCAAAGCTCATACTATCTATTTTAAAAGCAAATGATAAAACAAGTGGCTTCAGCATATGCTAATGAGAAACCATAAACAGATATCACACCAGTTTGCAAAAATTACACTAGTTCTTCTCATAGAACTATAAACACTGAAAAGAGGAAACAGTATACTGCATTGCACAGTGCTCAGGGCGAGCTCAAACACTGTATATAACTCAGATTAGGACATGGAAAACTGTGCAGCTGGGCAGGAGTTAAACACGCTCTTTCAGTTTGATTGATAGGACTAGCTGTTGTGTATGGCAAAATTTGAGGATAGATTCCCAATGAACAATGTCTTGCAACCAGTTATGACCCAAACATAAGTATAGACTAGTAAATTACTTAAAAGAAACCTGTACCTGAATTTACTGGAAGAAAACAGAAGATTGGTTCATGTTAGGCATTTATTAGCCTGAGCTGGCGAGTCCTAGAACTAAGACAACTAACAGAATAAACAGATTTGCATGAGAAAGAAGGAAAAGAGGTTGCAGGATCCTTATATCCCAAGTTTGTGGAAAAAAATTGAAAATTGCAAAAGTAATACTATTGTCAAATGTCACTCTCCTCTTTCACAAGGAGAGTGCACACAAGAAATGTACATTTTTTTCACAGTTAAAAAACTGAAAGCATAAAGGAAACAGTTAAAAGATGTTCTTCAGAATATGAAATTGATCCCAGAAAGCCAGAGTAGAAAGTAATATTATTTCAGATGGACTACATTTAAAAATGACATAAAAACAGAATCAAAAGATTTTGAAGAGCAAGTTGTTAAATGCAAACAAGCTTGAAATAAAGTATATTTCAGAGGTAGGAACCTGGCTAAAGAGCTAGTGGAGTTAATACATGATTGATGGCTAAAAGAAAGAAAAAAACAGCAGAAAAGTGTATTATTTTAATTCTTTCACTCAGGAGAAAATCCTGGAGTTTATCTGATCATATATATTCTGGAACTTCTACCTAAAAATCTACCTAGAAATGTGAAAATAATGTTCATCAGTGGCTATTAAAAACAAGGATCTTTATATAGATTCCAACTCAGGGAATTTCTAATCCATGAATTGCCAGAACTAAGAACCTACACTACGCTGTAAGTTCACAGTGCTGTGCTGTGCTGTAACCCACTCTGAAGCATGTTGTACCAATTCCTGATCATTGCTGGGCCAGACAGATGCTACATTTGACCAGTTACAATTCTCTTGACACGGAGGATGAAATGTGGTGCCAACTCTAACCTTGCTCATCCCGTTTCTGTAAAAAAAGTAGCTTTATTTAAAAAAAAAAAAAAAAAAAAGCAGTGAATGTACATAATAATTGTGCTATTTATAATGAATAGCCTTCATTTTTACATTTTAATCAGAACAAATTGGCAAGTAGCTACACACAGATTCACAGATATTAATCACAGAATTCAAACATTCCAAACATTTCTGACAATGTTTATTATCTTTTTGTTCAACATTTTAATATTGAAAAAATTCCCTACAGTTAATTATACTGTTAACAGCAATTCAAAATTACATACAAACCTCATAAATTGCCATAGACGATGTGACAAAAAAAATGGAATATGAAGTCAAATCTCTTTTGTGTAAATGAAAGGTAATCAAACAATAATGAAACATGCATGCATTTCAATACATTCGTAGTTTGGCTAAACTAATTTCCCCATAAAACATTAATTTAAATGATTTTTTTTTTTTATTTCAGCACATGCAAAATCACATAGAAAATTGTAGCTTAAAAAAATTGAAGCATAAAAAAGAAAAATCCCTCTAAGTGAGGGAGAAGTGTCTAAGTGAGACAAATATCTGAGAGCAGATCCAACATGGATGAGCACATCTAACACGGATGTTGGAGCTGGCTGTGCATTCCCAGTGTCTCCAAGATGACAATCCTACTTTCATACCAGCTGCTGAGACCACCTTCATCCTGAGCTGCCTCGGAGAGTAATTCCGGCAATCCAGCTCCTTGCCCTGCAAAATTTGATACTGTTATAAATAAGTAAAGATATCTCACACAGAATAGTGTCCTAGTTCATGTTTCTTCAGAGGATCCAAAGTGTTCAGTTCAGGAACAGTGCAGAGGTAGAGCTATGCACAGAAGTGTCCCTGTGGTGATAGTGTACTATAGACAGTGCTGTTCTGAGCGATGACAGAGCCAAAGGGCACGGAGCTGGAAGAGAATTATGGCTGTGCTGCAGAAAATAGATGTGGAGTTGGCTCGTGATGGTGTTGAAAGTCCTTTCTACTCATCTTTGCCACACGTGGCACATAAAACTGTCTGCAGATGGTCTACTGAATACTACAGGCATCTGAGTGTTCTCAGTTTCAAGCCTGATAAAGTTGCACAGCGGTGCACAGATTGAACTGGGGAGCAAGCAAAGTTCATGATCCACAACAACTTCACAAGGGGCTTTCTAGTGAATGGCATCCCCCCCAAATGCTCTTCTGAACAAGATAAATTATTGATTCCCCTATCTCTCTTTTGTTCTCTGGCCTAGAGGATTGGAAAGCAAACACTGCAGACTAGTATCTCCTCCACTCTTCAAGGGCTTCCATAAAATCTCTTGTCAGATTTATAGCTGTTTATCAGTTTTAATTACTGTATCATGAAGCTGTTGCAGGTAAATTCTTCCTTTCTTTTATTGGTCAAGATTTATTGAAGGGGAGCAAGCCTCACAGGGAGCTGCTAAGATGAGGGATAGTGAATTAATACATTTATAATTCCCACTGGACTGGAGAATTGAGATGGACCAAAATCAACAAAAAATATATTCTTCCCTTCGGTAAGGAGATATATCAGCTGTAAGTGGCTATACAATTTGAAATTAGGAGGCGCTGCCACCAGTGTATGATTTCATGCATTTTAGGAAGGGCATACTGTTATAAAATATTGTGAAGAATCACATCTGTGTAAAGTATAGCTCTCACATTTTGTGGGATTCACCAACACACCCACCTGCCAGCAGAATAATAAATAATACAGTGACAGATAATGAAAACTCGGCAGAGGTAAAAACATCAAAACACAGGAAAGTGGCAGTTCCGCCCACCCTCAGATGAGTATCTGTATCCACCATAAAGGCATTGCTTTGTCGAAATAAAGTTGGTGATTCTACTTCCTCAAATTTGTGTGTGTAATTGTCTCTTTGCCAAGAATACAGCTAAGGAGGTCATTTTAGCATGAATGAAAGCGTGCGTGATTTTAAAAGCAAACTGTAAAGGTGTATGCAAGTTGTTTTCATTATTTGGTTTCCCTGGATGACCTTTATTTTAACTATAAGTTACTGCCTTCACTTTACAAATGGTGACTATCAAGGATTGGAGGGGAATTGAGGAATTATGCACGCACAGCTGCTATGTTAATTGTGTGCTGCTTACTCTAATGCAACATTAGGAATATAAAACCCTCCTCATTAGTTTTCTGAAAACCTTTACAAATAATAACACTTACATGAAACTTAAGGTCTGAATGCTACATGTTTATGAGTAACTAGATATTGTCATGTTAAAATCATGTTCAAATCATTACTAAAACAATGCCTGAATATTTGTTCTGAATCCTGTCAATACTCTAATGGCAGTAGTCTTGGAAACTACACATCTGCCACAGGATTAATTACACACATAAAATATTATCATTTCCCTACATCTCCTATGAGGTAGAGAGGCTGCTAGAATGATTAATGGCTCTGTATGGTATACAAAGGAATAAATGTAAATGTTACCCAGTGGATAGAAAGATCTGTTCCTGATTCATATTAGAATAAGTTGAAGGACCTTACAGCTGCAACATTATTCACCAAGGTCTGCAGGCAATGTGAAGAAAAAAGAAGTTTACAAATTCTGCAAAATTTGCTATACAGCTGAGAGAACTCCTGCCTGCTATGACATTTTGAATTAGTCTGAACTCGTGGTGTGCATGCGCTAACTTGTAAATGGGCATATTAATAAGGCTCCATACTTGATGAGACACCTTCTCTGCTTATGGTAAATAGGGCTAGGGTTTCTTGGGCTAGTGTTAGGTTCTAGGTCTTTTGAAACCTCTGAATTTTGATCAAGAGTCACTTTTGTGGTACGGAGAGGGGGCAAGGGTTCCTTTGGATATCCCATCAGGGAAGCATAGGTTTAGTTTAGACAGAATTGAAAGAAGGCTGGGAGAAATATTCGAAAGACAGTCCACTGTTTACAATTAAATGTAACAGAGAAGAGTTCAAAGGTGACATACCAAGATGCAATTAAGGCCATGGGCAGACTCAAGCAATCAATTAGGTGAGAAAGATAACAAATTTAAACTGGAGCTAATCTACTGATCATGTCACTTTATCACTGTTCATTATTTCTTTACAATTTCTTTAATACACACCCCACATTGTCCTCTGTACCTCTATCACTGAAATCTGAAATACCAGATTACAAAGTCTGAGGTCTTTGTTCTTCCCTAACCATTTGCTTCTACTCCCGCCAACTCACTTCATTCGGGGGGTTGTATCGTATATGTGGGACACGGAGTTGCAGCTAGTTGTTTACACCACACAGCTATTTGCATTCAGCCACCTTAGAGCATAAACACCTTACCCAGTCAGTGCGAAGACAGACATTTTTTCAATTTACATTCACATCACTATAAAATGACATGCCTTTCTCCCCACATTAGGCACAACTTGTGCACAAGCCAGCAAGAAACAGACTGCAGGATGTCTATAACAAGGGCATTCACAGTGAAGATGGAGGCAGTTGTCTGACCGATAGAATATCAGGACATGCAAAGTCAAGGAGGCAAACATTTCCCTACACCATAACTCATTGCATTGCCCTCTCTGTGACTTAGGACAAAACAACAGGAAGGTTGCCAGAGATCATTTGTTTAGGGGTACACTGGAGGTATTGCCAAGGCTCCCTGCTGGTGTAGATGAGAGGTCCACAAGGGAAGGAGAAGGTGGAAAAGTGGTGTCCTACCTTGTAGGTATCCTAGTTTCTCACCTGTTGCAGCTCCTGGTATATTTCTCTTTTGATGTGGCAGCTGTTGCTGTTTATGTACATCTGAAGGTTATATTGAGACTGAATGCATAAATCAATGTTATAGACCTTTGCAAATAGGCTTGTGTATAACTTTTTCTCTTGACTATATCTGAACTTTCAACATCTCTCAACTTACCCACCTCGTGGATTGCCAGATGGTCAGGTGCCTAGTGACTGGGGTTCACAACACATCCGATGTTTTGTTGTAGTACAATTCTGTGGGCTGAGCCATATCTTTAAGTGTCTACATAGATATCTCAATACTGGGCCTGATGATCCATTTTTTCTTTCTAAGAATTTCAGAGGCGTTACAATGAGCACAGAAAGAGAGATCAATACTGGTTGCACAGCCCACTGTTAAGACATCTGTTTGCTCTACCACTTAACTTACTCAAATCTAAATTTCATGCTACTTTAAGTCACCATGTTCCTAGAATTTGCTTGAGAAAATTATTCAAATATATTACAGAAAAGTTGCTTCCTTTCAAATGCCCTTACTTGAGAAACGCTTAAAAATACTATAATAATTGCAAGGTGTGGAGAGTATAAATAGAGTTTGCAATTAATAACAACAAAGATGACTGGATAAGGTAAATCCAAGCTTTGAGATAACCTTCAAGATACTAGTAGTATGCAATATTAACAAGAAGATTTGTGATAATGTATAGACTGCTACTATGTTAATCAGCACAATCACACTGTTGAACACAATTTTATGAAGTTCCTCTCTTTGTTCTGTATAATTATTGGAGAAGTTCTGGTGAAGTCTAATTGCCCTATTGTATTAAGAACAGAAAAGAGAAGATTACTCTGTCCAGCAAACAAGTTTTCCCTTAGTGCAATAATATTACATGTTAATTAATTTTTTGGAAGAATTTAGTCTCTGAAAGGTATAATTAAGATGCTGGAAGGGGAGGAACAGCTCCTGTAGCCTTAAGAAATTCTGTACAAGTTACGCAAATTTTATATTTTCTTCTTTCTGCTTGGCAGAAGTAGCATAAAGGAGACAATATGACTATCACAAACAATTAACATTGTATTCCCATAACTCTCAGAGAAGACACAATCTGTCCTATGTCAGTGAGGAGATGAAGATAGCAATGTGGAATCTCTCTTGTATTGCCAAGTGCTACCTACGCATGAGCTTGTGGATGCACTTTTCTTACATCTGCCAGATAGTGAATCACCCCTGCATTAGAGAAAAATGACACAACTGGCAAGAGTTTCCTAAGGGAAAGTTTAACATTGCTTTTATTGACAGTTCAGAGGATTTTTGTTTGTTTGATTGATTGTTTGTTTGATTGATTGTTTGTTTGTTTAATCTTGGAGTGAAGCAAATACAATGCAGAATGTTTATCTTTCAGCAAGAGCTTAAGCTGAGGAAAAGGATTTTTGCTCTTTTACTAGCTCATACTCATCTCACTGGTAGCCTTCAAAGAGTTTTCTACTGTACATTTTTACAGGCAGGTATTCTTGATTAACATCCCACTGACTCCAAAAAGTGTAACTGTTAATCAAGTTGCCTGCTAAAATCTCAGTAAATGAGTAACAAATAAGCAGTGCTTTGAGCTGAACTCACAATGTTTAGGTTGTATATGGCTACACTTAAGTCCATGTTTAAATCTTTACCTATCTTTGCAGAGGATTTTTCTCCCATCTAGCTCCCAATGCACAATGCATCAAGAACAACCACGTCTCCACCAAAGACCGACACAAGTCTAAATTCTGCAGGACAGAACAGCTGCATTTGGAAACTCTGGAAGTGAGCTGAAGAATGAAACATTTCAGGAAAATGTTCAAATGTTTGGTGCATAGATTTTTTTCCTGTAGAATACTATGTCAAGAAAGGAAGAGCTGCATGGCTTTATGCATTATTTTCTTTCTACCCGTGGTTTGAATCTTGGGAAATCACTTAGCCTAAACCCAATGATATTCTTAGGTGACTAACTTTTGCCTTTTTTAGGAAAGACAATGATTTAATACACACAATAATTAGATGCCTGAATATTTTTGGCCACGAAGATGATCAGAGGGCTGAAACACCTCTTCTGTGACAATAGACTGAAGGAACTGGGTTTGTTCAGCTTGGAAAAAAGAAGGCTGTGGGGACACTCCAGTATTTAAAGGGAGTTTATAAACATGAGGGAAATCAACCTTTTACATGAGTGTATACCTTGTAAGAAGGTAATGATAGGACAATG
This sequence comes from Numida meleagris, assembly GCF_002078875.1. Classification (NCBI taxonomy): domain Eukaryota; kingdom Metazoa; phylum Chordata; class Aves; order Galliformes; family Numididae; genus Numida; species Numida meleagris. The sequence goes on from NC_034438.1 coordinate 73,759,180, forward strand.
GAGAATAGTTTTAAACTAAAGGAAGGGAGATTTAGATTAGATGTTGGGGGGAAGTTCTTGACAGAGAGAGTGGTGAGGTGCTGGAACAGGCTGCCCAGAGAGGCTGTGGATGCCCCATCCCTGGGGGTGTTTAAGGCCAGGTTGGATGGGGCCCTGGGCAATCTGATCTAGTACTTGATCTAGCAGCTGGCAACCCTACCTGTGGCAGGGAGGTTGGATCCCCGAGGTCCCTTGCAATCCAAGCCATTCCATGATTCTATGATTCTATGATTATTTTTCTCCAATATTTTTCCTGCTGGTTTATGTTTCTTAATTAATCTGCTTTTCAGGTAAATGGGATATAAGATATTTGAAGAGTTTTCAAAGTTGTAAAGAGAAATATTTTAAATAGTTTAAAATGTGAAATGTTAAGCTACACGACTGGATACTATTAAAATACAGAGGAGATAATTAGAGGTGGCAACAACTTCTATATGAAAACACCCAGAGTGGACTCAGAAGGACTAGAATTTATCATCACAAAGTGGTAATGACTGACTGCAAAATGTGACAGAAGCCTTTAAAAGCTGAATTGCCTGGAAAACATGCGTATGAAATGATGGTTCACATTTAATACAGCATAAAAGCTAGCTACCATGCAACAAAATGTGTCTGGCAGAAAGCTTGAAGGTGGCAAAAGTAGTTAGGAAAAGAGGCATTTACCAGTGCCATTATTTTACACGGTAAAAGTGTTAATGTGTTCAATATGAATAATAAAAAAAAGAAGATGAATTACTAAAAAAGATTCAAAGAGAAGCATTACTAGTCAGTGGCTACACATGATGGTTTATGTCTTCGCAGGGGCTGGCTGACACCAAAACAAGAACTGCTTTAGCTTTGATCCTCATGCATTTTCCTTTAGTAACTGTAATTGGTTGCAATCAGCAACAGGAAAAAAAAGCTAAAAGGAGCCTGACATCACGGCTGAATTCTCACTGTCAAAGAACTTTATCATATTCATTCCTTAGACATGGTATAAAAAGAGTTTTTACAATGAAGTATTTCCAGTCTATTGTACAAACTGGCTAAAATCTGTTAACATCAACAAATATAAATGTTTTATTAGAATTGGAAAGTACAGCACGCTGCTTGCAAAACATATAAGTGACAGACACACTGAATATGTGACTTTTCAGGGTAGCTGGCATCGCTTTCTATACACTGGTTTTTACACTGCTACTGTTATTCCAAGATGATTTTAGTTCTCATTATAAGTATTTTGTTTCAGAACAGCTATTATAGCAGATATGTCTGCATCTTTGTTGTTGTTGTTGTTACAAAATGGTTTAGTGTTAGCTGTTCACTCTTTCAAGTTCAAAAGAACAATGAGCTGAAAGTGAGTGATACCTGACTCACCCAAACAGAAAACACACACAAAAAAATCTTAAAAACTTATGTGTTCCATCCTGAGAGCTGTTTTCTAAGGTAATTCTTACCAGACCGGCAAGGGGCACACAGCCATCACTTGGCACCAACTGAAAGTCAACGATCTGTTAATTCTGTCTGGGCTGAAACCTGGACATGGGGTGCAATGCAGTACTAACTCAAGTTATGGCAAGCAATTTTATGCATGTTGCTGCATTGGCTAAACACATCCCTGCGAACAGCAAAAAATAAGCAGCTGTGCTTTCTGCTGTGGTAAAGAAATTTGAGAACAGGTTTCAAGATTGCAAAAAAAAAAAAAAAAATCAATTTGGGGGGTTTATTTCTGGCTCAGTTTTCAGTCCACATACGTACATTACTTGTGAATTTCCAAATGGAATTTATAGAGTTGCGATCAAAAATTTGATTTTCTCTTTTCTGGACTTCTGCAAGCCATGTCTTGTCATGAAGCAAATATTCTTTGCTTCACAGTCACACCTTATTCTTGTCATCACTTTTTGGCAGCACACACATTGGTGAATTACTCACACAATTGTGAATAACTCTTGTGAAGGATGAAATATAGGAAGAGTAAAATTTCATCAAAGGTCTCTAATGAATACCTTGGGAACTCACCAAGCTTTGCAACCAGTCGAACCAAACTGATGCATTAGTGTCACAGGAACAAGTGTCACTATCCCACTAATACTTTGGTTTGGCTGCTTTCTTTTACTTTTGATTTCATAAAAAGCATTAAAAATTAAAATAAATTTTGTTACTATATCTCTGTTAACTATATCATATTTTATTAGTGATGCTCCGAAAGTAATGCCTCCTATTTTATTTTGTTGGCTCATGATATTGGAGATGGATGCTGGTGGTATGGCAGTAGGTGTTGAACCTTCCCACCACCATTCTGATACATTTTGTTGCCATTTGACAGGTGGTAACAGAGCAGTAGTCTGACAGAATGACATCTGACATGGAAGTACAGATGAAGCAAAGGTGGAAAATCTAATTCCTCCATACAGAAAAAAAGGAATCCGCTGGCATTCATTGATGCTTGCTGAACATTCATGGAGATCAAACAGTGGATGTGAGCACAGTGTGGTGATATGTGATGCATTTCAGCGCTGGTGACAACAGCAGAGGATCACCTTCACTGGTGCAGATTTTTACAGCATGCAGGCTCCTGTTCATGCATAGCTAATGGTGGTGACTGTGTTGAGAAAGAATGTTTAGTAGCTGCGAATGTGTTCTATCAAACAGTGTTATTGTATTCTTCGTATCAAATGTAGCTTCCATGGAAATAAATGGGACGCATTACTTTTGGAGCGACCCTTGTAGTTGAGGCCCTAGGCAATACCTCTTCATGCAGTGTGGCCCAGGCAATCCAAAAGTTTGGACACCCACGCTCTAGGTCTTATCACAATCAAAAGTACTGAAATACAGTGTAAGAACAGCAGTGATCCTTCTTTGTTAGTCTCATGAAATGTATCAGCACTGTGTTCCACCCTAATGTTAACCTTATCTAAAGGTTACTCAGATAAAGTCTGACCATTCTGTCTGAATCAGAGACTCAAGAACCAAAGTTATCATTGTTGCTATGTTGTTGTTTTCCTCATAATTTGCAAGAAATTGTTAAAATCACGCTCCTATCCTGATGTGTCACATATTGCAAGGACTATAGATAGTGGAAATGATATGCTATTTTCATTTACTTAACACTAGAGGAGTAAACTCTCCATCAGTGTTCAAAGCTTGCTCGGGGCCACGCACTTACAGTTTCTCCCTGTAAACAATAGAATAAAATGTTGCAATGGGCTAATGGGTGTGTGGTAATTAAATGACAAGGCAAGCCATCATTAGTATATAATTACCTGATGACCAAACCATTAACTTACCAATTCCCTACAGACAATAGACAAGTTTTAATACATTTTCACGTTCTTTGTGAATTTTATCACAATTGCTTGTTTTTGAAAAGAGGCTTTGTATTCAGATCATTTCAATAGTCTCTAAGCGCTTTCTGAAGTTCTGATCACAACTTAATATTGTTACATTGTTAAGGCAAGACTGCATAGTAAAATATCTGTCTGACAAAATTGTGTGTTTTTCTCTTGTTTTTGTTTGTATTAACATTTTTGCACATTTGTTTACAGTGGTGTTAGAAGCACTTCTCTCAGGCTTTTCGTGACGGTGCAATTGCACCAAATACCTTAGATCAAGGGGCAGCATCTCAAGCCTGACATAATCCATAGGCCTTCCAGGTGCCTGTGGTGCCTGCGAGCAGAGAGAGGTCACCAGGTTCCTGGAGGATGAGAGAAGAGTTAGTTAAAACAACAAAAAAAAAAAGCTGCAAGAAACACTTTTCTTTGAAATCTTTGTTTGCATATGTATGTGCACGTATATGGCTTTCCCATGTTAACCTTCAAAGTACAGGTGAGCCTTAAAACGACAGCAAAGTTATGTTTGAACTAAAGGAGCTACTTTGTAATTTTGCCTCCATTTGATGCAGAGGAATTTGTTTCATGTGCTTATACTTCAGTGAGTTGCTGAACTGCCTGATCCTCATAAGCCAACACTCGCAAGCACATGGACACATAATGGAGCTTGAGAACTGTTAGCCCTGCTAATGTCAGAATCACACCCCTCACAGCTATACTCTTCGTTACTCACACAGTCCTCTAGCTGCCATCTGCTCAATGCAGAGTGGAATAAATCCCTTTTGATGTGTGTTAACAGTATACTTGAATCAGTAAAAAAAGAAGAAGAAGAAGAAAAGAAATGTTAAAGTGAAACTGTAACAGTGTGAATTACAGTTTGATAATCTGCATGGTTAGGATGGTGAAATTTTATTGGCAGCACTGGCTGGGCTTAGATGAGGGAAGTGTGTGCAATTGCCATTGAAAACAAATGCAACTGTTATGGTGGCTGAATTTTGTTTATTTATTTATTTATTCTTCAACAATGTTTTAACAGAAAAAAAAAAAAAAACTTTCCAAAAAACACAAAAATGCTGCTAAATAAAAGATGAATTGAAGGAAAAAGCCCTGTGAACTCCAAAAGTAAACACAGACATTCAGTTAGTATGGCAGACATCACTGCTAAAAAGCAGAAACTGTACTGGTAAACTAGATCCTAATGTATATATAAAGCTATTTTATAGAAAGCACTGTTTCAAAATGCAGCAGATCTAAGATGTGCATAATTATGCCACCCTTAACAAAACCAGTACAATCATGTACACTGTAGCGTACTTACTCATCTCAGAGCTAGCAGGGATATATTTTCTCTGATTCTTTCTCTCAGAGGCAAATGACAAGATTCTTTTTCTTTAGAGGCAGTAACGAGCTTATAGGTTTAATCTTTTACAATGAATATATTTCAAATAAGTAAGGTTGAGGTTAGATACTAAATTATATTTCATGTCGTGAATGTGCAGCAAACAAAACATAAGGTCTTGCAATAGACTACTGTGACAACGGGTACAAAGTCAGAGATCTGTATTTTGCCATTTATCTGACCAACTCCAATGACCTGTAAATGTAAATTCTGTTGAAAGATTAAGAACAATATTTTTATATAAAAAGGAATCTTAGTGTTTTTTTCTTTCAGATTTTGGGCAGCAATAGGAGATTGCTCACAGAGAATCCAACACAACATTTCTAGTCACTGCTGTGGCAAGGCTTTTTGGATGTTGTTAGAGCCACATTTGTCTAAGCTAATAAAAATCTGAGCTAAATGCCTCATTATCAAGACTCAGTGTTGGAACTGAGAAGTCTGCAGTGAACTCGGCCTCACAGTCAGTAGAGAGCTTGTTTTAATAAATGCTACGTTTTCCAGATGTTTTATGAATGAAAACTGGGTGGGAGTAGGGGATAAAGAATTATAGAATCATAGAATCATGGAATGGCTTGGACTGGAAGGGACCTCAAGGATCATCAGATTCCAAGCCAACCGCTAGATCAAGTACTAGATCAGATTGCCCAGGACCCCATCCAACCTGGCCTTAAACACCCCCAGGGATGGGGCATCCACAGCCTCTCTGGGCAGCCTGTTCCAGCACCTCACCACTCTCTCTGTCAAGAACTTCCCCCCAACATCTAATCTAAATCTCCCTTCCTTTAGTTTAAAACCATTCCCCCTTGTACTGTCACTATCTACCCATGTAAAAAGTTAATTTCCCTGGTGTTTATAATCTCTCCTTAAATACTGGAAGGCTGTAATGGGGTCTCCCCACAGCCTTCTTTTTTCCAGGCTGAACAAGCCCAGTTCCTTCAGTCTATCTCCATAAGAGAGCTGCTCCAGCCCTTTGATCATCTTCGTGGCTCTCCTCTGGACCCTCTACAAAAGCTTCACATCTTTTCTGTTGGGGTATCCAGACTTGGATGCAGTACTCCAGCTGGGGTCTCATGGGGGCAGAATGGAAAGGGACAATCACCTCCCTCTCCCTGTTGAAAAGGATGGATCTCTCGTAGAGGGACTAAATTGTACTGCTGTTCTTTTTGAGATTGGCGCAGCTCACAAGGTTGATGTCTTTGTGTCAGAAAAGACTGTCATACCTCTGACACTTCAAAATGTTATTTCACAAAGTATGAGAAAACGTAATTGCTAAAGTAAACATTCTTCTTATTTTCTGATGAACTTTAGTGTACACTTTTTGATCTGTAACATCCAAGATGTTTCTGCAAACTTCAATAAATCTGAGATCTAAAAAAGCCTGTTTTATTGCTCATGAGATTGATGTATGGGCTGTTACAGAAAGTATATTAACAACCTTAAAGCAAGTCAATTAATAGTGTGAGTTTTTTGCATGTGGAGGGACTGGTTGTCAGCTTTCTATAAGTGACAATATCTAAAACTGACCTTTCAATTTCATAGGAATTTCTGGATTTAGGGAGAAGGGTGAGAATTGTTCCACCTCGAAACACATAGATTACATTTGAGACTTCTGCACAGAATGCAAAAAATTATACTTTAAAAATAGTCCATAGAATTTAAAAATGAATGTTTTCATCTTCATGGTAGGATGCGGGTTTAAGAGTATGTACCGTGAAGAAGAGTTCTGATTCTGACTTCCATTTTGTCTATAAAGAGCTTTGACCTTTATAACAAGTCTATAGAAAATGACAAGTTCTAAAAAACAATTCTGCTTACAACTTTCAGTTTGTTTGTTTGTTTGTTTGTTTTTCTAATTTGATCTGTCTAGATTCAAGTAGGCTTTTGGATGCATTTTGGGGTTGGTTTCAAACCATGCAATTGAAATGGTTTTTAATGACACCCTTCAAGATTTTGTAACCAGTTATAGGCATGGTCATCTTAACATTACATCCAAGATGTTTCATTTTATGTCTTTGAGTCAATTCACTTTTGCTTTGTGTTTTTGAATAACTCTCACATACAGTCTATCAGTGCTTGTATCAGGTCACTCTATAGCTATTCTACGTAACCACAGCAAGAGACAGATCATGAAGACAATGAGTATAGATCAGATGAAATAATGCAATTATTGTATGCTGAGAAAACTTAAAGCATTAGAATGTTACAGATTGGAAGGGACTAGAGAAAACCAATACATAAATACAATCAGTGCCTCACATTGTTAGGAATCAATTCCTAAAACATCTGGAGATTACAAAAAAGATGCATTTTTCACATTTGTAGAATTTTCTGCACTTGCATAAATCTGTGTTTAGTGAGACATATATACAGACTACATTCTGAGCTAAAAATGTCATCAGTCTGTTAAAAATGACACAGCACAGTATATTTCTATTGGATTTTTAACAGAAAATGAATGTCTAAGTGGTAATCAAATTAAACTTAAATTAATATATATTCATGTAACATACAATGTTCAAGTGTTTACCCCAGTAACAATATAAACATAATGTGACTTATTTGATCAATCATAGCCAGGCATCACAAAGAGAAAATGTTGTGTTCCAAGCATACAGAAAATTATACTAAGCACATTTTTTGAATAAATTAGAATAATGAATATGTTAAAGAGGATCGTGAGCTACTCACTAGTAATCCATAGGCAGGGAAAGAGGCTAAATTATTAACTGCAATTTATTCCCTTAGTTCTAATGGTGTTTATTATTACTTACCTGATCTAGCAGGAGAACAGTGAAAAGACAAGGCATTGGACAAGGATGCTGAATTTAAAAAAATGTTATTGCTATATATTTGATTTGTACACATGTCTGGCCAGGATGTGCTTCTTGTACACTCCTTACAGAAGCAGATCACCAGCTTCCTGTGATAAAAAGATGTTTCTTCTACAGCCAGAGAAGGAAAAAATACTGTCACTACAGAGGGTCATACTTGACAGAGTCCCAAGACTTTCCTTAGGCTGGATGTTTTTCTCTCACCTCACCATCCTCACCACCATACACATCTTCCTGCCTCACAGCAACTCATTATCAGCTGTCCATGTACAGTTGTACCATGCTGCGCAGTAGCTCAGACACACACAGCTTCAAAGACAGAAGAAATTAAAAGTGATGGTGTTTGACAGGGAAAAAATTACCAAGAACTGTCACAGCTCCTGAGACACAGAAAGTGTGCAACTGCAATGGTGCAGAACTGCACACCACTCTCAACACACACTCAAGACTCCCTCTGTGATAAACAGGGCACAGTGGCAATTTAGTATTGTTTTCAGCACAAGGACTTCGCAGTGCTCTCTAGACTAACTCTCTTAAAACTTGACAATTAACTGTCTCGGATTCCCAAACTCATGGGCAGGGCCTTGTGAAAATTAATCTTCAAGAAAGAATGTGCCTACACTGCATTGGACAACATCTGGCTCCAGACAGCCCAATGACTGCCTTCCCTTGCAGCGTATGGCCTGAGCAGTGTTTACAAATTTCATGGTGACGATGCTGGAATCAAACGAGTCTGTGGTAAGCCATGATGCTTGTAGTGCATTAGGACTGTAGCTGTCTGTTTAACCCTGGAAATGCACTGCATATCACGTAGGCTATCTCACCCTTACTGAGAGGCACTGGAGATACTGGAAGGGTACTAGTAAGCAGGAAGCTCATTTCTGTGTTTTATGGTTTTTAGCCACTTAAATGGCCTTGAGAATTGTATAAACTGCAAATTTTTCCAAGATTGTGCTTCTCTAGAGTAAACAAGTCCAAAATTGCTGTTCTCTAGTTTAATTACGCTTATTAAGTCCCAGCTCATTTCCTATTTTTCTGTACAGATGCCACCCTAAAGCATTCTTTGGTCATACAGTAGTCTGCTTAATGATTCCTTTCTAGTTTTGCATTCAGAATAATAAATATTTACGTGTAGGCAATACTTGAGTCCCTGTTAATAGATCTGATGTGAGACCATATACAGTACTACATGTTCATAAATATATATCCAGCATATATTTTGAATTTATTTCACTGGAAATCATGCCTACATACTATTCTACTGTAGTGTTCTACTGAGAAATTTTCTATGCAGTACTTCACGTGTTTTCATTGGCATTCATTTCATTTTGCATTTATGGCAAAGTCCTCAACTTATACTGTGATCATATTTTCTATTGTTCTTCCAGATTTGTCTTCAGCTGAATATATTCTTTCTTTTTCTTCCCTCCTTCAAATGATTATTTTCATGAAGATTTGCATTTAAATGGTTGTGGAGAGTGCATTAACAACACCTATGCTAACAAGGCAAAAACTGCTCAGTGTTTGTTACTGTCCAATATGAATTGAAAAAAATCAACATTTCCTACAGTAGTTTTCAGGTATCTGCATTCACTGGATTATATTTAACACTGGCTATACATTGAACATTAAATATGTTTCAACCTAATTAGAAAAGAGAGTAATGCCCAAGATCTAAGAGTCTCTGTTGACATTTATTTTTTGTACAGATGACCCACGTTCTTAGAATCTCAAAGACTAAAACTTGCCCTGCAATAATTCCCAGTTTAGACCTTCATTTGCATTGTAGTAAAACCAGGCTAAATGTTTTTGTGGGTTAAAATCCGAAGCCCCTAGACCAATAGTGATGTGCATTTTCTGTTGTGCAGATGATGGAAAATTTTGCAAGTGGCTTTAATACATGAAAGAGAGACAACATGGTTATGAACAGAACTGCTGAGACTTGAATATGAAGTAATGTACAAGTGTAATATTCTTTTACCATTATAAATGAGAAAAATAAATTGGAGTTAGCCAAAGCATTCTATTGCAGAATAATGTTTTCTGTTTATTGTTAATTACCTTATGATTACAAAAGCCTGTTTAAATATGTATTATTTATATAGTAACACATGATTTAACAGTAGTAATTTACACAGACTATGGACTTAATTTCCAATTAACTTTTAGCTCCAATGGTTTTAGAAGTTTCTTGATGAAAACTTGCTGGTTTTATACTAAATCCTTAAAGAGTAACAGACACCATAATTACATTCATTCATTTATAACTTTTTTCTTTTATTTTATATTTAGCACATTTTTAATGTATCATTAACCTAAAATTTGAAAAGAAGAAGAAAACATGGAATGGGAGAATATTATCTTATATTTTTCTGAGTGCAGAAGAAAAACAGAACAGAAAAATACAGAGGTTCTGAACATAATAAGGCACTGACAACTCTGGGTCCTAAAATACAATTAATGTTTATTGCCTAAAATCAATTTGCTATATTCTCTATGTGCTAAAGGGAAATCTATAAACATCTGAGGTAAATCACTAACAAGTCTTTCTTCTTCATACAAATGAAAAAAAAAATCTATATTTCTCCAGCTATTGATGTGGAATAGGCCTTAACAGAAGAAATTCATTGCTTCCAGTGAGATTTCCAGTGTGGCACTGAAAGAATATGATTTCACATATTATAGTTAGTGTCCTGCATGTCTGTGCTTTAACTAGGGCCATAAATATGGCAGATTCTGAAAACAGCCCTACAGGGCCAATAATTGACTGGCAGGTTGCATGCGAAACGATTTTTGAATGGAACAAACCAAGTAGAATCAGAAGATTTACAGATGTTCTCTTCAGGATTTTGTCATGTTAGATCTTATTCTGAAATCTAACTCCTAGCCTCTCATCTCTTCAGGATCACTTCTAAGAGGGAAAGAAAACCAGAAGTCGTCGTGTGTGGCACCTTCACCCAAGTAGCAGAACCTCCCAGAGTCCATCTGTCCAGTCAAGACAATGATTTGTTCCAGATGCTAATTTCCACTTACAGCATTTCCGTGGCTTGGAGGATGGGCACAGACAGCGAGAAAGGTCCTGTGCATTTGCAGAATGAGTGCTGAGTATTTGTTAATGCAATGCAGATGTGCTGCAGTGCTACAGTATGAAATATGAGGAAGTGATCCCTATTTGATTAGGTAAATAAAGCACAGCCTCTTTGTGCCAAATTCCTTTATCTCTGTTAGAAGGTAGAGAGAGGTGGTTGTAAGCTAATCTAGATTTGCTGAAATTAACAGTATTTTACATTGAAGGAGGATCTACTCTCAATGTCTTTGCTGAGTTATTCATATCAGCTCAAGTAGCCTCAAAGAGAATTTCTTTAATATGCAGAATGTTCAGGGCTCTTGAACCCTACTGTCTTTGGATCTGCCACCATGTCAGTAGAAAAATTTAGAGTGAGAGAAATTCTGTGAGTTATTTTTAATATGAACACATTGTGTGCAGTGTAATTGCTCCTTTGGTGCTGATAATGACTTTATATTGCCTAAAAAACAATTTGCCATACTGTGTGGTAATATAATCATTGATTTATGATGTGAATACATGTAATTATATATCGTAGGCCAAATTCTCTTGTCAGAGTTTGTATCCATGTACAATGAAATAAAGTCACTGAAATAAAGGGACCAAACTTGCTGCTATGAAGATCCAGTTTGTATCCATACATCTTACTGGCTTTTGGGATGAAAACATTTCAATTGTAGCCTATGTAGAAAAGAGCCTGTAAGAAAAATGTCATAGGTAGAGTTAGGTGAATGGGAAATCCCACAGAAACAGCAAAGACAGATTTACAGAGGGGAAAGGATGATACAGAGATAGGAAATTTGATTCCAAAACTTTACAAATCCAGTATCTCTGTCTCTCAAGCTGAAACCAGGTTCTCAAGGTGAAGTACAGCTATACCACATGAGATACTTTTCCTTAAAGAAAGCCTGAACATGTCTCAGAAATAGCTTTGACAGAAGTGATAATACTTGTCTAAGAACATAACAGTTAACATATTCACCAAAACAGTGGGAGACAGTGTTTGAAAACTTCTCAGACACAGAATGGATTAGAAAACAGCATATGCCTCATTCCCACCTGCATAGACTGATCCTTATGATAGAGCTGGTTTAACATCATCCAGCTGCCTCTTCTGCAAGGTTGGTTAGAACTTGTTTAGATTGCATCTGGGACAAAGCCTGAGAGAGGTAAGGAATACATCTGAACTTGGGAATATGTAGGAGCTGAACAGCAGGTGGTCTGCTCCTTAAAATGTATGTAGCTTCAGAGTGACGTTAGGGGACTATGTGTTTCAGTGCCATCCAGAAGTTGGATGTGGTGCCTGAGGGAGTCCTGTGTCATTAAGATTTTCTTGAGAATCAGTTTGTCAATCAAATAAAGAATGAGACAATAATCTTTTAGTGGAAAACAAAAATCAAGCAGAATTACGAAGAATGTATTAATTACCATCAGAAGGTCTGAAGAGAGGTAGATCATGAATCAGTGGCAAACTGATTCCAGTTCTGAACTCAGTGGACCAAAGTATGAGTTCATCCTTTGATCCATTTATACTTGGGAATGAATTAAGACAGTGAGATCAGACAAAAAATGTGATACTTCACGTGAACTGGGAGTCTTAGTGCCTTCTCTGTTTCAACTGCAAGACAAGATGGTACTTCAAGAAGTCCATTACCTGCTTTATTTTCCTCCTGTTTTTTGTTACAGGAGGATATAAAAAGCCAAGATAGGAAATTTATGAATGTGCAATAAAATTTTTATTATAAATATATTTTTATTTTTTATTATATATATATTATTTCCTTATATATCTAAAAATATGCTTTCTTTGACTGTCAACAGTTTTCCCCACAGCATATAGAATTTTGCCATCACAAAATTTAACAAAGAAATCAAAGAAATAAGCCGTTTTAATAAAGATAAAATAAATAAACAGCTGTAACTTGCCCTAAGCACATGCTTTTACTAATTTTGGTTTGTTGCTGTTCATGTCAGCTAGATTCAATACACCAGTTTTCTGATAATGCTTTGCTTTCTATCATGGTATTTCAAGAACCTACCAACAATTTCCTGTGTTGTCATTAGATTTAAAGCTCCATATGAATGCGTAGGGTCCAATTTGTCTAATTCTCTTAGATTTACAGGTAGTTTCAAAAGACTGATGGAATAAGCCCAATAACAGAACCCTCTACATATAAACATCCCACAATTTTCAAGCATTGGACATTGGAATGGGCTGCCCAGAGACGTGATGGAGTCCTCATTCCTGGAGATATTTAAGAATTGCATGGATGTGGCACTAAGGCACATGATTTACTGGACTTGGTAGGTGAGGCTGACAATTGGACTTGGAGGTTTTGAAGGACTATTCCAGCCTGGATGACTCTATGATTCTAAACAAAAAATAACAATTTGGGAAAAAAAGTACAAGCTACCATGCACACTCTTAGAAAATTAAAAAAAAAAAAATGCAGCATATACAGAAACAAGAGCAAAAAACAAATACTCAAAAAACATCAGAAAGGAAGGTTCACAGAATCACAGAATCATAGGGGTGAGAAGGGACCTCTGGAGATCATATAGTTCAATTCACTGCTAATGAAGGTTCACTACAGTAGGTTAAACTGGAAAGTGTCCAAGTGTGTTCTGAATGTCTCCAGTCCACTCCACAGCTTCTCTGGGTTGTAAAGTAAGTTCTTCCTCATGGTTGTATGGAACTTACTGCTTTCCAGTTTGTGTCCATTGCCCTTTGGTCTGGGCACTACCAAAAATCATCTGGCCCCAACCACTTGACATTCACCCTTCAGATATTTATAACCATTTATAAGATCCCCCCTCAGTCTTATCTTCTCCAAGCTGAACAGCTGCAAGTCTCTCAGCCTTTCCTCATATGGGAGGTGCTCCAAGGCCCCTAATTATCTTTGGAACCCTTCACTGAACTCTCTTTAGAAGAGCCCTATTTTTCTTGAACTGAAGAGCCCAGAACTGGACACAGCACTCCAGATGTGGTCTCACAAGGGCAGAATAGAGGGGGGGATAACCTCCCTTGTCCTGCTGGCCACACTCTTGATACACTGCAGGATACCAGTGGTGTTCTTGGCCATGAGGGCACACTAATGGCTGATGGCCAACCAGGTCATCCACCAGGACACCCAGGTCCTTATCTGAAGAGCTCCTTTCCAGCAAGTCAGCCCCTAATCTATACTAATGCATGTGGTTATTCCTCCCCAGGTATAGGACCTTATATTTTCCCTTGTTCAACTTTTGCAGATTCCTTTCCATCCTGCTCTACAGCTTGTCCACATTATGGTCAGACAGAGGAATGAAAAGGAAAAAAATTACGTACTGAGTGATTCAGGAGAGTATTATCAAACCAACATTTGCTTTCTTCTTCTCTCACGTGTCCTCTTTCCAGTACTGTGATGATGTCAGTTGGAGTAATTCCTTTAAAAATCTGAAGGTACAGAAGAAAAAAAAGAGAAGAAAAAGCATTGTTGGGATATTTACTCCTAGTTCTCTTCTTTGTAGAGAACAAAATTTTGAATGATAACAGAAGCCAGCTTCACAGCTTGGAGTCTTTTTTCCAAAAGCTAGGGACTAGCTTTCCAGAGAAGTGGGATACACACAGTCAGATCTTATATGAGAGATGGCAAATATACTTGACATTGCCTTGGCTTAGGGGCTTCAGTTTTGTCAACTTCATTTTCATGTCCTGTAGAACTAAGTAAAATTTATATCCCACAGCTCAGTCATTTGTCATTATGACAAATATATTTCTTTATTCAACTTCAACATTTTCACATAGAAAAAATTCTACTTCTCCCTTTTAAATTTTCAAATTAAAAAAAAAAAAAAACAAGAAAGAAACAAACAAACAACACCTCTGAAAGGATCAATACCATTTCTCCTAGAAATTAATAGTTGAATTTCCTCTCTCAAAAATACAGCCGTCACTCTGCTTTCAGTTTGGAAATAGTCTACTACTTGGTAACATTTTATTTTGGCTTTTTCCCTTTTTGGGTATTATCTTACATAATCTAATCCTAAGAAATTTAGCTGTTGATGTTAATAATAACAGATTATTAATTTCAGCAGATCCTCATTAGTAACACTGTTCTTTTCAGATCCTCATTAACCTGTCACATAAGAGCTTTGGATTCACCATTGTAAGAATCAAAAGAGGTTCTAATAAGTTATAATTAAGGTGAATGAGTTGTCACACATTATATTTCAGTGTGTTTGTATGCTGGAGGATTTATAGCTTTCTGCTCAAACAAAGTTGCACACACATAATTTTTTGGACTTCATTGTGCCATGGCTCTGTTTACAGAATGATGGTATAGCCAGAGAAGAACAAATTCCTTATGAAACAAAATGCTACCCAAACATTTCAGCTGAGAAGCTATCACTGGGAATGGACAAGTATTTGAAGCATTTCTTTTGTAAACACACACAGTTCATTGTTGTGTACATGAACAATTTGTTGTTTTCAGACTATAGTGGACTTGAGGTTGACTTTAAGTAGCTAAAAAGTCATATACAAGAATGCAAATGAAGTAGAACTTGATGTGCAGCAATATGAGAGAGTCACATTTAAACCAGCTAATGACAGCCGTTTTTTTCTTATCAGTGTAGAAGCACTGAAACATTTTCAAGTCTCTTTCAAGGAGCTCCCTGATTATCTTAGGAGAAATCTGATAGGGTCCAACAAGCAGAGCCATTTAATGTTCCTGGGCTAACTACAGAAAAAGCTGTCAAGAGAGAAAAACTGTGAAGCTCAAATACCATTTCTATTTACAGGGATAACCAGCACACTATAAATACCTCTTCTAAAATACCTTATGTTTGACAAAATAGGAAACTGAGGATGGCCTATGGCTAATTAAGATCATTCATGTCTGTCAGTTCATTACCAAGGTTTCGTCTGGTTAATTCACTCAAAGTGCTACATAGGAAAAGGAAGGGAAAATAGAGTTGCATGATAAACTGTGTGTAACAGGCAATTAATTACTGATAAGCATTTCTGAAAATGTGGTTGTATGGCAATAATATAATCATACTGATAAATCCCTGTTTTTCAGGGTGTGCAGCTGGAATTTGCTGCCCACTTCTCTTCTACATTCTCTTTTTCCCCTTCCTTAGCTGTGATATTACCATTCTTAACTTCATGCTGGCAACTGCAGTGCTTCTAGTCCAGTGAAATCCAGTTATGTGCTTTAACCATACTAAATTCCTGCTGCTACCAACATCTTATGATTTACACTAGTAAGTTTACTGCTTGCCAGATGTCAACAGAGAGCCCCCCAAAAATCAACAAAAACAAGAGGAGATATGGATGACAGTTACTAGCTTTAGAAGGGTCAAAGACAGGTTAGTCTATTCTAAGCTGGAGAGAGAAAAAGATCAGAAAAACACAGGGGAGGAAGAGAGACTGGGGGAATGAGATGGAGATATGATTAAGCTTGAAAACTTTTGCTGTTGAAAGTATCCATCTGCATACGCTCATTGTCCCAAAACTCTCACCTTTCTGCTTCATGGTTCTGTATAGCTGTTCTCTGACTTTTGGCCCTTTTTTGCAGTTGGAGTAAAATACGTACACCTGTTTCTGATTTCTTTTTGTCTGAATGAAAACATTACACTTTTTAATAAGGAAAGAGAAAAGCTGCAACTGGATTTTTTCTCCTTGCCATAACTCAGACGTGACAAAACTTTGATATATGAAACTCAGCATGTAACCAGTCCCTAATGGATAGTACATATTTTGCTAGGTTGTATAAGAGTTGATTGTGAAATAATAGAGTTATGAACATTTTAAAGAATGCCCCAGAGCAAATGCAATAGAAAATTCCACTGATGTTTAAATAGAGTTGTTAATCACAGACACACACATGTGCACAGAGCTGGTTCTCTGTTTAATCCAATACTTGAGCTACACCCAGTAATTGAGCTAACTGTTCAAATAGAATTCTGGAATACCTCCAAAGGTTTTCTTCCTATTTTGCTATACATCTACTTGTTAATACATTACTGACCAAAATTACATGAAATTAAGAAGACCTTTTCATGTTATTCACTGCAGAAAATATAGCAAGCTACTCTGGAGTGAGTGGTTAGTCATTGTCATTGAGGTCTGGTACATGAATCTGCTCTGAGCTGTCCGAAAAGTTCAAGTTGCTCAGGTTTTCTATATATAGCTTAGTGAAGTCAAACCTCAAATAGACAGGAATATGAAAAATATAATTACAATTTTGTATATATAAAATAAGATAATTTATTTTTCACTAAGGATTTTAGCAGAACTGTGTTGCTGAAAGCTATTTTATGTCAGTTTGATCATGTTTTCTTTGAAGTCAACAAGAACAGGATTGAAGCCCAAATCAATATGATGAAAATAGTGACAAGATTGTAAATGTTTCATGAGGTGAATAAACTATCATTTCCCTCTAATAATTTATCTTAATATGAATGAAAAGGCAGTGGGAAAAAATATTTTGAGAAATGATGGAGTCTATTTTCCTGGCACAAAATTTCTTTTGCCCACTCAAGTGTGTCTGAGCTACCTCAGACTGCAAACTATCCAACACTTTATAAGCTAATCAAGATTGGGCTTGTTTTCAACAAGATGGACAATTTCCAAAGAAAACTCAGGTGCTCTAGGACATGATGTTGCTGAAATGGTAGGTGGCATGTTTCTCTGTTGCACACCATAGGTCCTCATCTGTCTTAGCTTAAATGCATTCTTAAATTTAAGCATAAGTATTGCCCTGAAATGAACAGGTTTATTTGCATTCTTAAATTTAAATAGATGCTTAAGGGATTATCTAGGTTGATGTCTGAATCTTTTGAAGGTGTTTTTGCAGGAGAAGTCCATTAGGAAATGGTGAAAAGGAAGTCCCTAACTGCATATGGTAGCCACATCTGTTCCCATGACATATTTTGTAAAGGCAGGATAAGTAGCAGCACTTGAGTAGGCACTTTGTTATTTGGAAATAATTACATTAATTTGCTATCATAAAACTAATGTAAATTGTTCAAGCTAATGAAAGTAATATAATTGTCAAGCCTATGAAATTGTCATGGAACAGAAAATGTTTCAATTTCCAAAGTCAAATTCAAATGGCGACATCCTCTCTGAGTTTTCACAAACTTCCTGAAGAATACATTACAGTTTGCTTAGGCTCCTAAAAATTCTTCTTTTTTCATTTGGAAAAATAGGTGATATTTTTCATTTTCTGGTAAAGTTCTGGTTGGGGATAGAAAAGGAATGCAGAATTTGACTTCATGGGACCACAGAACCCTAGATACTTGCTGTGGGCACGTGTGTCTGTAGACAAAGCAATAATCTGTTTCAGTTTGGAGAACAACAGTGTAGGGTAATTCATGATGGAAGATGTTACACTGTCGTATGTACATATATAAGTTATTACTGGTGTTAATGGGATTAACCAAACTAAATTTCTACTGCCTTACTGGGAGATTAATTGGCAGAAAATATTTGTACTGATTTTTCTAAATAAAGATATTTCCATTACCCTGGCACAGCATCTGACTTCTGCTACGGGTTTTCATTATTATTATTTTATTTTCTATTCTTGTTCTGTGTGCTTCTGATTATAATTTTGCTTGACAATAGCCACAGCTTAAAGTTGTATTCCATGAATATCAATTTGAGTTAGAAGTAGGAAACCCGGGAGTGTACTTTTCAGCACATTTGTTTTTGCTGTTGCTTAAGATGCCTACAACTGGAAAACATCTAGCATATGAAAGGGTATATTTGAAAAGATTAAACTTTAATTACAAATAATGCTGCAAAAGAGACAATGCGGAGTATTTGCATAAGAAAACGAACATCTATTTAACAAAGTTGCAAAACAACCTGTAACAAGTAATGTTAGTAGATTGGCTGTGTCTGATATGCTAGCACATACAGAATGCCGTTTGAACAGAGATAACATGGAAACATGAAGCATTTTGACTTTGGCTTTAATTGGGTTGCCTTGATTACATACTAGCAATGATAAGCTTGATTAAGTGACTATATTTCAACGAAGTCATTAAATAGCTGAGTATGTAATTTGTAGCTTAACCTACTCAGTTGCATTTGTGTTACTATGGCAATAAAGTACACTCTGGAATGACATTTGACATTCTTTTAATTTTTATAATTTGCAATCAAGACAGCTGTATGAGTATGCTTTATTTTAAGATGGCTGGTGAATAACAAAAAGGTAAATAATATCATCTCAGTAGCCACAAATCATAGTAAACTGTATGTATTGGTTACATACGCTTTTGAAAACAGGTATATGACTTGGACTCAGTGAAAAAACTTCCCTGTGGACATCAGTATAATGATGAGTGTCATTGTGAAATGCAAGTAGAGTATGTGGACTTCATTGAAAAGCGGCTGGAAGTAAATAGAACCACCTTTGTCACTGTCTAAATCCCATTTCTTCAACAGCATATTTGAATTCTGTTCACTTTTCTCATAAAAGATATAGAAACACCATTAAAAAGGATCACAGTTGTAATCAGATGTGTGGAGTGTTGTGTGTGCATGTGAAATTGTCTAGAATGCTGCTGGCTGGACAAGATATCCTGTAAAATGACAAATGCTAGTGAGATTATTCATGGTTTCTCAAAAGAAAGAGGAGGCTGCAAGTTTAATGCAAATAAATGTTCTTTTAGGAGACACATAAAAATGAAGACTATAGAAATATTCCCATTGAAGTCTGAATTTATATGTTTAAGATTAAGTTGAAGATAAATTTTCTGTTTGCTATTAAACATAACTATTATTGTGCAATCTCTAGTACAGAAAGGCAATAAATTGCTGTAGAGAGGAAGCTGGAAGAAGATGTGAGAAGACCAATCATTTCTTATATGACCTATTTCATTTCCTTACGTGTCTGCTACAAGCCTTTTTTAGACACAGGATAAGTTTGATCTGACCTGGCTTGCCAGTTCCTAGGTATTTTATCCAGTAACAGAAGCATTCATTTGAAAGGCAGGTCACATCAAAATACATACGTCACTCTGAAAGTAATATCTCCTGTTTATTTCTATGGAATCTACATCAGATACAAAGAGTACAATAAGAGTTTGATAGAGTACATTCCCAGCTACAGAACACTCTTTTTAACATAGTCACCACCATTAGCTATGCATTTTCACCAGTGATGAACAAGAGCCTCCATGCAGCTCTCGTACAAATCTGCACTAGCAGAGGTGACCACTGTCACTATCACCACTGCTGAAAATCCACCCACTGCCTCACTGTGCTGCATCTACTGTTTGGTGCCCACAAACATTCAGTAAGTGCTGATGAATGTCAGTGGGTGCCATTGTTTCTGAATGGGGGAATTCAGTGACACACCTTTGCTTCACTTGCACTTCCATGTCAGATGCCATTTTGTCAGACTGCCCCTCTGCTACCAGCTGTCACATGGCAGCAAAATGCAATGCAATATTGATGGGAAGGTTCAACCTCTACTGCCCTACCACCAACATCCACCTCTAGTGCTGTGGGCCAACATCATAAACCAGGAGGCTTTACTTCCAGAGTAGCCCTCCATTAATTCTACTCCAGACAATATTATTGCTTCCAAATTTAAGAATAACTGGTTTTAGACAGGAAAATCTACTGCAGCAGATTACCTCACTAATGATGATGTCTGAAAAAAGGTTCTGGATATTTGCAAGGTCCAAAATCTGAATCACTAAATTCAAGTAATGTTTGCAGGAATAGCTTTCTTGTTGCTGACTGACATCTTCTGCCAGGGTAATGCCTAAGTCTCATCTGGGACTCTTTAAATACTTCAGAGGAGAATATTTTCCCCAGACACTCAGCTCTTTTTTAAAGTTTCCAAGTGCTAATTGCTCAGGAACACAGTCAGCAGTCCTGTTTCCTGGCATGATGAACTGGAGCAACTTATACAGCCGTTAACACATCTTGACTAGATTTTTCCAGTCTCGAGGGGAAACACTAGCGAGAATTGGAGTATTTTGATTTACCAGTCAGCAGTAGCAGTCAAATCAGCCTACACTTTTCTGTAGACCGAAGAATGGTCTCCTGTATCACAAAGGTCAGAGTACTTGATATGGTCAGAAGTCTGGTATGCTGATTCTCTAGCATAATATAAACCAGGATGCCTCTTTGTCTTCCAAGGTGTTTGCAAAAAAAAAAAAAAAAACTCAACAGAACTTGAGATTAGCAGAACTTCTAACATCACAGAACTGCTTTGAAATCCACTTGCCCAGTTCAGATTCAGATGTCACTATTAGAGACCACAACAAACTGAAACACAACAGGATTCCTCTATCCAAATTTTATGGTTCCAGACTGCCCTCAAAAGTGACTTCTATCTTCCTTTGGATCAGTTGCTTAACAACAATGCTTAAACTTTTAATTAGTTTCATTTGCTAACATTAGTTAAATATGTTACTGAATATCGACTCATTAATTCTCACAATATACTCGTTGGGCAGGTAAAGAATCATTCATTTTCCTCTGCTGGGATGAAAGAAATGAGTTTTAGACTGATATGTGAAAGACTATACAGTGAGGCATGTGTTAAAGCATTTCTTAAAAGCCTTGCCTTTTCTGTGCTGCAGCTCAGAACACCTCATTCATTGTAATTTTTGCTTTATTGTGTTATTTTACCAGGATTGCTAATTTGACCATTTTGGCTTTGATTGTATTTCTTTCTCACTGAGATGTGCTATCAAAAAACTGCATGATATCTTTGTCCTCGGTGCAGAGATGTACAATATTGAATCAGACAGGCTGTTTGTGAGCCTAGGAAAATGGCAGGAGACATTATGCCTGTGCTTCTCATAGGGTTCGTATGGTCAGGCTTTGGTGTGGATGTTGCTCCTGTGGTAGCCCTGATATGAGCACTGACTGAGAAGAGAAGATTTAAACTAGGAAGGGACTCCCTAATCCTGTGAGGGATTTTTTTTTTTTTCTGGAAAAAACTTGAAGCTAAAGAACATTACCACAAAATACAACTATTTTTAACAATACACAGAGGAAAAAAATCAATGCTATGCTGTTAAATGTGATTTGAACAGTGTTCATAAGGCATACGTTATTTTGTTAGGATAAGATTCTTTTGTTCAGCCAAGTATAATATAAGACAATAGGTCCCTTATTGCCACAACAGCATTATACAGACACATTTTGGCTGCAGCAGCATATTTTTTCATAGCAACGCAGTCCATACCAAGCTGAAGTTTTACATACTGTACTGTTGGTAAGAAAAAATGTCAGCATTTTCAGTGTTACTAAATGACATGCAATGGAATTACAAAAAGGTTTTTGTTTGTTCATACTCTGACATTGTCATACTGTGGCGACAAGGCGAAAAAACATAATGATGCTTGTCTCGATACAAAATAGTTGTGTAATTCACTGCCTCCAAAGATCTAGCAGTAATTTTAATGTATTAAAAAGTTACATTTGATGATGAAAGAGTTATACATGTAGATTTTTTACATCTCCTTGTGTCCTATTATTATAAATAATGAACATATACAAGTCTAGTCAGCCCAGTGATATACATCCCAGGGTCCTGAAGGAACTGGCTAATGTGGTTGCCAAGCCACTCTCCATTATATTTGAAAAGTTGTGGCTGTCAGGTGAAGTCCCTGGTGACTGGAAAAATGGAAACATCTCTGGTATTTTTAAGAAAGGAAGAAAGGAAGACTCAAGAATGTACAGACTTGTAAGCCTCAGCTTTGTCCCTGGGAAGATCATGGAATGGAACCTTCTGGAAGCAATGATAAGGCATGTGAAAGACAAGGAGAAGATCCAACAGAGGCATCATCACTTAACTAAGTGCATATTGTGATCGGTGACCTACAATGGAATGATAGTATTGGTTGACAATGGAAGACTGACCAATGTCATCTACCTGGACTTCTGCAAGGTGTTTGATATGAACACCATCCCTAACTCTAAACTGGAGAGCTATGAGTTTGGAGAGTGGGCTATTTGATGAATAAGGAATTAGCTGGATGGTCGCAGCCAGAGAGTTGCAATCAATGGCTCTATGTCCAAGCAGAGTCTTGTGACTTATGTTGGGACTGGTGCTCTTCAATATTTTTATCCATGACATAGACAGTAGGATCAAATGCAGATGACACCAAGCTGAGTAGTGCAGTTGACACAATAGAAGGAAAAGCTGCCGTACAAAAGGATCTGGACAGGCTTGAAAAGTGAACCCATGGGAAACTTATGAGGTCCAACAAGGGTAAGTGCAAGATGCTGCACTTGGGTCAGGGCAATCCCAGATATCTGTATTGACTGGGAGAAGAACTCATTAACAGCAGCCTTGTGGAGAAGGACTTGGAGGTTCTGGTGGATTAAAAGCTGGGCATGAGCTAGCAGTGTATGCTTGCAGCCCAGATGGCCAACTATATCCTGGACTGCATCAAAAGAAGGGTGTCCAAAAGGGCAGGGAAATGATTGTTTCCCCCCTCTTCTGCTCTCATGAGGCTTCAACTGGAGTATTGCATCCAAGCACAAGAAAGATGTGGAGCTGTTAGAATGAGTCCAGAAGAGGGCCATGAAGATAAAGAGAAGGCTGAAGCACCTCTCCTGTGAAGACAAACTAAGGGAGTTGGAGAAGAGAAGGCTACAGGGAGACATCATCGCAGCCTTTCAGTTGTTAAAAAAAAAAAAGCTGGAGAGCAACTTTTTACATGGACTGATTATGTTAGGACAAGAAGGAATGATTTTATATTAAAATAAGGGAGATTTAGACTGGAGTTTAGGAGGACATTTTTTATGCAGAAGGTGATGAGGCACTGGAACAGGTTCCCCAGAGGAGTTGTGGATGCCCCATTGCTGGACACATTGCCAAAGCTGCAATCTATATGCACTCTGGGTCAACCAGAAAGGTTCCAAATGACTGGGCAGCTGCTAATGTGATGCCCATTTATAAGAAGGATTGTAAGGAGGATCTGGGGAACTACAGGCCTATCAGCCTGACCTTGGCGCCAGAGAAGGTTATAGAACAGATCTTCTTGAGTGCGATAACACGGCATGTGAGGGACAACCGGAGAATCAGTCTTAGCCAGCATGGGTTCATGAAAGGCAGATCCTTGAACAACCTGATCTTCTTCTGTGATCAAGTGACCCACCTGGTGGATGAGGAAAGGCTGCTGATGTAGTCTACCTAGACTTCAACAAAGCCGTTGCCACTGTCTCCCACAGTATTCCCCTGCAGAAGCTGTATTCCCCTGTCAGTCCGTGGCTTGGACAGATACACTCTTTGCTGGGTAAGGAACTGGCTGGATGGCCAGGCCCAGAGAGTGGTGATGGTTACAACCAGTTGTTGACTGGTCACAAGTAGTGCTCCCCAGGGGCTGGTATTGGGGCCTGTCCTGTTCAATATTTTTATTGATGATCTGGATGAGGACATTGAGTGCATCCTCAGTACTGCAGATGACATCCAGATAGGACTAAGCGTCGAGATGCTTGAGGGCAGCAAGGCTCTTCAGAGGGATCTGGACAGGCTGGATCACTGAGCTAAGGCCAGTGTGATGAAGTTCAACATGACAAAGAGCTGGGTTCTGCACTTTGGTCAAAGCAACCTTATGCAACACTTCAAGCTTAGGGCAGAGTGTTTGGAAAGCTATGCAGAGGAAAAGGACCTGGGGGTGTCAGGTGACACTCAGCTGAGCATGAGCTAGCAGAGTGCCCAGGTGGCCAGGAAGGCATCCTGGCTTGTATAAGAAATACGGTTGCCAGCAGGAGCAGGGAGGTGATCATCCCTCTCTGCTCAGCTCTGGTGAAGCTGTACCTTGAGTATTGTGTTCAGTGTTGGGCCCTTCATAATCCTTATGAGGCTGAGGGAAGTGGGATTGTTTGATCAGGAGAAAAGGAGGGTCAGGGGAGACCTTATATTTCTCTACAATCAACTGAAAGAATGTTGTGTAAAGATGAGGAGTCAACGTCTTCTCCTGGGTAACTAGCAATAGGACTAGGGGGAATGGCTGAGTTATGGGAGGTTCAGATTGGATATTAGGAAGAATTTATTCTCAGAGTGGTCAGCCTTTGAAACAGGTCACCCAGGGAAATGGTGGATTCACCATCTCTGGAGTTGTTTAAGGAAAGGGTAGATGTAGTACTTAACCACATGGTTTAGTGGGAAAACACTGGTGGTGGGTGGACAGTTGGATGAAATGATATCAAAGGTCTTTTCCAATCTTAGTGATTCTATGATTCAATGATCTCAACACTTTTCATAGTTTGGTACTAATGACTAACACAGACTGTGACAAACCAGCACACTAACATGACTGAGAGAGGGGATATAGGAAGTAGCATGGAGTATCTTCTACACCTTTTCTAAAACAGATAACAACTCTTTTAATACAGACAATGATAATAATCCCATAAACTTTCATACTGCCGTAAAAAAATAAAAAATAAAGAATAAAAAAAAAAAAAAAGACTAGTGCAGTGAAATACTGTTCTATACATTACATTTTTATATAGAATGCCACTTAACCAGAGCTAGATGGATATTGTATGTTCTTGATTAGGGCTGTTATTTGGAAGCTGAGACTTGAGGATAAGTGCCTGAACCTGTATCATCCTTATTGTTTTTTTTCCCGACAACAGAAGAGTTATCTGCATCTGTTGCTAGAGTTCTACAAGATCTAATGCAGTGTTACGTTCGGTGATTTTTATAGCTTCCAGTAAACTACAGGTTGTTGAAAGGAGCTCATGAGGTAGGTATACAATATATTGTTAATCTCTGCTCAAAAGTAGTGCTCGGTGTCAAAAACAGACTGTGGTCCCAAAAACAACAACCGGGATGTTTAATAGGATGAAGAAGACAAACACAAACATGCCCTTCGCAGCAGGTGCAAATCAGACGTCAGGCCTGAGGCTCAATAAAAAGTCAAAAAAATATATCTGAAAAAACTGACTATGCCAGACATTATTAATTAGTGTGAATATGCTGAAAGAAAATTAGTTGCAAGTTTGACCCTGGCCTAGAATGTATACTAGTAGATGATTTTGTATGAGGACTTTTATAATATGTATGTCAAATGTATATGTATATATAATAGCCTTGACTTTTCTGTCAAAGGTGATTGTAGTGGAAATGCTAAATCATGGCCTGACAGAGTGATTGAGCACCTGGTGGGAAGGCAGGGCCAGCCCAGGGGAAGGGGCTGGGAAGGATCCACCCCTTCCCAGACCTCATTTAAGGGTTGGCAGTGGAAGCAAGGCTATCTCTTGCTGGAAACCCCTGCCTACCTGAGGTCTTCCAAAGGGAAGCAGCTCTTTTTCTTCATTTCTGCATCTGTGGCTGCTGCATTTGGGCTTGTTCTCATTTGCTGTAGCTGGAGACTTTGCCACCTCACTATTATTGAGGTACTTTCCCTTCCATTATAGCATTACAGTTGTAAAATGGGAAAACAACTAGTTCAGAACTTTGTATTATTAACTGCTTAATCCTGATGCCTGAGCCTCTCCAATGCCATTTTCACTGATGGACGATAAGGGCAGGAAGGACCGTGTCTTCCATCTTAGCAGCATTTTTATAATGCACAGAGTGCTGAATGTCATTTAAAATTGACATGTAACTTTACATATGTTCTCATTAGGCATTGTGAAATGAATATGAACAATGGTTATTGAAAATGTTAAAAAACACCGTTGTGAAACACCTTAAATCTATCAAAAAAGCTATCAAAAAATAGCTTTTTCCTTAGCTAACCACAAATACTATCTTAATATGAAAGGAAAAAAAAGGAAATAAATTGCACTGCAGTGTGAAGTTATATTTCTCACCTCATCAGTGTCTGGAGTTTCTTTCTTACCCTCCGTCTGTTGATTTTTCCCACTGGTACCTGTTTGGGTTTAGAGTCTAATTCAAAAATGTTTCCAGGACAAATTCAAAAATGAGTAAGTGTTTGAGGGAGAGCTGCCGGGATACAAATGACAACAAGGTATCAATAAATCTATGTGAGCTTGACTTTAATAAAGGTGTAATTCTCCTTGGTGAAAGAAAAAAGAGTCATAAATTTTGGCCCAGGACTATGTGGAATCATCTTCTTGTTGTGTGATCTGAAAGACCATTGTGTACATCAAATTCCCTGTCCTGTCAATAAAAGATTTGGAGTCACCTGGTGTGAATGTTACCATTGGTTGCAGCTGTAGTGCTTGTTAAGATATATTTTCTTTTTATTCCAGGAATTTAGTGTGTTGCACAGTTGGATTTGGGATAGAAAATAGAAGTTAAAAGGATCAATGCATTATTTTCTAAATAAGCAAATATTTACACATATATACAAATATTTATACATATATACAAAACCTTGGACTACTACTCATTTTCTGTGAGCTAATCTTGTAAACTGAGTATTTGTTAAGTCAGACGAGTCTTTCCTCATAAGTTCAGCTACAGAATGTGTCTCAGTAGCAGATTCTGGTACTATTTGTGTAGAGAATAAAGAATCTATATCTATGCTGTTGCATACAAATATGGAGGGGAAAATATATTTTGAAGCCTAGGTTTGTTGTTGTCAAAGGCAAATTTGTCAAAGGCAAACTTGCCAATGGCTTCAAACCTGTAAGATCAATGTACAATAAAGATAATATAGTGATTTTGAGGGATAAAAGTAAACAAGATTAAGTCCTTCAAACAATAATGGTAATGTACAAACTACATCTACTAAAATTAGACCCTAAGGGATTGGAATTTTCCTAGTGGAAATTGAATTAATTTTAGAGAGACTCTCTTTAAAAGTGTTTTTAATTACAGTTGTTTCAGTGTGTTGTAGGAAGCTATTTCAGCCCATAAAATAAATTATTTTATGTATTTGAGTGTATTAAGAAATTCATAGCAACAGTTTCAGTTCTGGAGACATTGATTCTGAATATAACATGAATGCCAGACTATGTGGCTTTCCTTCTGAAGGCATAGATAGAAAATTAAGTAACTTAGGCTCTGTGTTTTTTTTTTTTAATTATTTTCTTTTGTCTTGTAATAAACAGATTGATTAACTTTCTAGTTAACAGAAATTGTATTCTGGTGAACTGTAAACAACTGGAAAAAAATTGTCAATCACTGGAAAACTAATTTTATTAGAGGTAAAAAACACAATACATCCATGAGCTAATGGAAATAAAACCAATAAGCCCTGAAAACACTAAAGGAAACATTAATTCAGTCAGCATCCTTTCAGTTTGCCTTAGGAATCATGAGCAGCAATTTGAAATTCTGTTTGTCTCTTGGGAAGAAGTGATGCCTGGAATATGATATAAACTATACTGATCAAATAAAAAGAGGAGCCGCAGGCTAAAACAGAGAGAAAAAAGTTACAACAAAGAAAAACAGCTAGTTGTATGAAATGACACATTTATACACCAGCATAGAAAAATTAGAATCCTCTTCATTTACTTCATATCAACAGCTGTATTACAGAAACCAGACAACAGAATAAATTAAAATTAAGGATTATTTTGGATCATCCCAGAGGATATCTTCCAAAATATGATGTTAGGATGTGCAGATAAAATTGTATAATTGTCTGGTTTTTAGATATCCAAAAATGCTTGCAACAATATTGAACAAAATAAAAAGCTGCAAAAATGCCCATTTGGCAAACAATTTTCCCTTAAAAAAAAAAATAAAGGTGTTAAAGAGAAAAAGACTTGATAGTAGAAGAATTACGATGTGAGGGTTTCTTAATATCTGGTAGCTTAAAGTCTCTTATTGTATCTTGTTTTGTTTGACTCATATTCAATTTTTAGATTGACTAAAGAAAAAAAATGTATACCTACGAGGTAACACAGCTATAGGAAACCACTGACAATGCCAGAACAAGGGATGTGACATTGAAGTAAGAGGTGAGGGGAAAATGGTGAATTTATTTTTACCAACAATATCTTTGAAATCCATTGTGTGCTAAACCATTCAGTCTGGCATCATAATTCCAGTAGAGAAGGAATGGTGTCTCAGAAATATTCAAAGTATTTGCATTTGCTATTACAAATTAATGGCTCATACTATTATATGTGATAAATGAAAAAAGAAATAAATGGCCCATAGCATTTTGTGCAA
The DNA here is from genome assembly GCF_002078875.1 of Numida meleagris. Classification (NCBI taxonomy): domain Eukaryota; kingdom Metazoa; phylum Chordata; class Aves; order Galliformes; family Numididae; genus Numida; species Numida meleagris. Next base: position 73,787,892 of record NC_034438.1, read on the forward strand.
GTTTCATAGCGAAGATGTGCTATCAGCTAAAATATTTCTAGTAAAATGCATCAGTCCCAAATTTCATCTCTGAGTGTGATTTGCCTGCTAATTAAAGAACAGTGTGAAATGGATAAGTTCGGTAGGTTCGTAACATCCAGTATGACAGAACCTAAGATCAAGATATTAGACCTAAATGAAAATTTAAGAAGAAATTTAATAATAGAGGCTTTAAGTGAATGCTCTGAAAGTCTAATGAAGGTCAGCTTAAACAACTGCTCCCACTCTTAATAGCTGTAAGAATCTACATCAAGACAAGCAGTAAGAGGATAATTTGCACCTGTCTTACACATTTGACCAGGTAAGGTGTAGTAAAATGGATTTTTGGCCACAAAAAAAATACAAAGGAGACAAGAAAGATCTTGGGGGTGATGCAAGTGAGAAGTTTTCTAGGCCATTCTGTTTCATTTTATGTGACAGAAAAGTAACTAAGTTTTATACTGGTACATATTACATTATTTCCTAAGTTTCAGACATACAGTTTAAGGAAAGTATATTTTTTCCTTTTTACTCTATATCCTGTGTAAGAATCCATGTGTCACAAGGGTTCCCACAACAGAGTAAGAGTTATGGCTAAAGTAATATTTCGTGTTAATTTCTAAAATGATCTGGACTTTAGCAAATGTTTGCTAAAGAAATATATAATTAAATAATTTTAAATATAATTGTATTAATACAATTTCACATTGAGAAAACAAATGTAATCATTGGAAAAGTAATGCCCTTTCATCATGTCATCATTTGGATTTCTTTCATTATCTGGTTGGAAGGAAAATGAAAATTTTAACAATATGTTGTACAGAAAATAAATTTAGATTCTATTCTGTATAGGTTACCCATCTACTCTTTTCCAAATGTAAGAAATATTATCTGAAAAAAAAATCCACAAACATTCTCTGTGTCAGTTAGGTGGTTTTGCTAATATTTTGTTTCTCTTTATTCAATTTATGATCCTACTCATTCCACACTATTGCAAACTTCCTGTCAACATATAGATGTAGACTTTCTTGGAGACTTCTTCTGTAAGAGGTGGCACTAGATTAATAGCGAGAGGGTGGGAGTTGCCCTCTACGTTAAGAAACAGATAGATTGTGAAGAGCTGCCTCTGAGAAACAGCCATGGTTAGACTGAGATCTTGAGGGTAAAAATCAGGACCAATAAAGGACATCTGGTGTTCAGGTTCTAGTACAGGCCACATAATCAAGCGGTGCCTGTTGATGAAGCCTTCTTAAATCAGCTACAAGAAGCATAGTGCTAGCAGGTTCTTATCCTGGTGGAGAATTTCAGCCACCTGGATATCTGCTGGGAAAGCAACACATAGCAGGCTGCAAGCTGTCCAGGAGGCTCCTGGTGTGCTCTGGTGACAAATTCCTAGCCCAGGTATTGGGCAGACCAATGTGAGGCGAAGTGTTACCAGACCTGATGCTCACCAATATAAATAAGGTCATTAAAGAGGTTAACAAACACTGGGGACAGTATGGGTTATAGTGACACTAGCTGAGTTTGTGATCTCAAGGAACAATGGCCTGGCAATGAGGAAAGTCTAAAGAGTGAATTTCCATCCATTAAAGGAATTATTGTATGAGATCCCCTGGGAAGCTGTCCAAAGGGACAAAGGCATGGAACGTGAGAGCTTGCAACTCTACAAAAAAATATAGGAGAGTGCAAGAGCTCTCCATCCTCCAGTATAAGAAATCAAGCAGAGGATATAGGAAACCAGAATGGTTGAACAAGGATCTGCTGGCCAAACTGAGAGATAAGGAGGACATGTACTGGCAGCGGAAGCAGGGACGTGTGGCTTGGGAAGAATACAGGGGTGCTGTCCAGATATGTAGAGTTGGGGTCAGGAAAGCCAAAGAACTGAACTTGACAAGGAATTTGAAAAATAACAAGATGGGTTTCTTTGGTCAGAAGAGAAAGGCCAAGGAGAGTGTACCTTCTCTGATAAATGAGATGTGAGAAGTGGCAACAACACACATGGAGAAGGGTGAGGTGCTCAAGTTCTTTGCCTCAGTCTTCCCTGGCAGACAGGCTTCCCATGTCTCTAATGTCCCTGAACCTCTAGGTAGGGGTCAGGGGAGCAAAATCCCTCCCACTGTAAGGGAAAGTTCAAAACAATCTGATGAAACTGACTAAATACAACTCTTCTGGGCTGGACAACATGCATCCCAGGGTCCTGTTGGAATTGGCTGTTGTAGTTGTCAAGCCACTATCCATCATATCTGAAAGGTCATGGCTGTTAGGTGAAGTCCACAGTGTCTGAAGAAATGGAAATATCAGTCTCCATTTTTAAGAAAGGGAGAAAGGAAGACCTCAGGAACTACAGGCTGGTAAGCCTCACATCTGTGCCTGTGAAGATCATGGAACAGATCCTCCTGAAAGACATGTTAAGGCACATGCAAGATGAGGAGGTGATCTGAGACAGCCAGTGTGGCTTCACCGAGGGCAGATCATGCCTGACCAACCCGATGGCCTCTTATGATGGAGTGACAGCATGGGTGGACAAAGGAAGGGGAAAGGATGCTGTCTATCTGGACTCCTACAAGGCCATTGATATGGTCCCACACCATATTGTTATCTCTATATTGGAGAGATATGAAGGCTGGACTATTCAGTGGATAAAGAACTGGTTGGATGGCCACAGCCAGAGGGTTGTAGTCAATGGCTCTGTGTCCAGGTGGAGATCCATGATGACTGTTCACCCCCTGGGGTCTGTCCTGGGAACAGTGCTCCTTTACAAGTTTATCCATAGCAGTGGTATCAAGTGCACCCTTACCAAGTTTGCTGATGGTACTGAGTGGTGCAGTTGGTCCAACAGAAGGAAGGGATGCTGTCCAGAGGGACATGTGACTTTTGAGAATTGGGCCCATGTGAACGTAATGAGGTTCAACAAAGCCAAGTGCAATGTACTGCACCTTAGTCATGGCAATTTGAGGTATGTGTGCAGACTGAGAAAAGAACTCACTGAGATTAGTCCTGCTGAGAAGAACTTAAGGACTGTGGACGAAAAGCTTGTAATATAATGGGAAATTTAATACGCACAGCATGTGTTAATTGATAATATTTGAATAAAAAAGCAACACCTTTCTCAGAAAAAAGTTATTTCTTCCCCACTTTCTCTCTATAAATATCTGCTTGTGACTGATTGTACTTATGTGTGCTTGCTGACATTCCACTCTTACGTATAGACATAAACAAATATGTATTGTACATCACATTTATCCTTCAGAATAAATCGGTGATTTTTTTGATAGAACCTTGTATTTACTTTATAAAAATATATCTTCCAAACTATTTCAATACGGACATATAAAAATTTAAGTCACTCAACATATATATTTTCCTGTTTATTTAATGTATGCAATATGAGCAGCATACAGAAGCCATGGAAAAACAGACAACTGTTTTGCAAACGAAGCCTGATACCATAGAAATATTAAGGTCAAATTCTGAGTTATGTCCACTTTTTTACTGTTTAGAGCTTCAAACTTCTGTAACCTGATTTCTTAGAATATTAAGGAGTCCTGCAACATTTCAAAAAAATGACTTATTAACAGATTTGCAGTCTGAGAAAGAGCTGATTTCTTCCCATCACTACGTTGTTTATTTCTAGCAGAATGTGGGCTGAAATCTCAAAGTAGGTTACAGCATAGTAGATTAATCTGCCTAGAAAATAAGATCCTCTGACCCAGCTGGTAAAGTGGGACATGTAGGATGATTAACAATCTTCCCAAGTGCCTGCCAAATAACATAAGAAAGACATAGCCTCCCTCTGAAGATTAGATTAGGTTAGAGAGAAGCTATTGTTTGGAGTACCTGAGAATTAAATGTATTTCTAAGTTGTCAAAACTCATGACTGAAACAGGGAGAAGGAACTGATTGCTTTAGGTGGAGTTCAACATTCAAAACAGAAAGCTCTCCAGGGCTGCTCTGTTAATCATCTGCTCTAGAGAACTGAAAATAAAGGACTGCAAATGAAATAAGGAATCCCTGCTTGCTTAACCTTCTTAGTGAAGTAAAAACCATGACAAATAAAAAAAGATCTTAAAAAAAAAACCTGAAGACATCACATTCAGCTGTTTGAAAGTAGCTGTAACGAGGGCTTGTAACATCTCATTAGGAAACTGTCAAACCACGGGCTGCTTTATAAATGGTCAATCATGAGCTACAATAACAAAAGAGTTGGAAATATAGTGATAGAACCAAATACTGCAGCAGGAGAGGAGAAGGTGCATGGCATGTGCTGTGAATTGAACGTGTGTTTGTTCCTTAGAGTTCTTTAGAAAATTCTTTAGGGTAAATTTCACAGGAAAAGGAAGAGCAACATTTTGACTACTTTCCCATCGCGAGTGGAATCTCTGAATTACAACAGGTGTGTACTAAAGGCCATAGGTGAGAAAGTTCAGATTTTAAATCCCTGAAAACACCCAAAGTGACTTTTCCTGTTTTACTATACCAACTTATTTAAAATAGGGGTGATGATGCTATTATGGGCATACAGTTTCTCAGCTCTGTTAAGCTTAGAGAAAAAGCGTGACCAATGTTGGCCTTGCTAAATTATAAATGTAAATGTAAATAATGATTATTGAGAGCTAATATGTGGCAAAAATGAGTGATATTTTAAGAAGAAAAAAAAGCAATACTTAGTTGAAATCTGCAGTCTCCTGTGTTCTTTCCAACTGAGTTATAATTCATTATCAAAAGTATTTTTCCATCTAGTGAATAACTAAGAAAAAAGAAAGAGAAATTACAAGCAGTCATTCCAGGACAAAATTATGTGTTAAGCCACACATGGTACATATTTTCCCTAAATGGTATGACAAAAACAACTTTCTGTACAGAGTCAACATTTTCTTGGGCTCTCCATTTCCAGCTTAATCTGTTACCGGGGTAGTAGATACATTAATCAAAGAATGAGTTCTGAAATGTTCAACTGTACATCAAGAACTGTCCTATAAGGAAAAATTCCAAGAGCTCACTAAATACAGGAGAGAAATACTATTCCAGAAGTAAATTTCTGATGTGTTTAAGGGCCTCATGGGAAAATGTGTCCCATGAGAATCCTGATGGTGGTGGTGGCAGCATGCAGACTATTTCACTGTAGAAAATGGGACGACTTCTCTTTTTCAAGATGCACTTACATTACTCTCTTTGTGATGTGGATCTAACCAGAAATACTGGCCAAAAGCCAATATCAGTGGAGATGCCAGGGACCCAGTGAGATGTCCAGCCAAAGAGTAAGAATCTTCACCACTGAACACTCCAATGCACCATCTTAGTGATGTGCACCTCTGAGCAGAAGCAAGTAAGCCCTTCAGGACAGGAAAGAATAAGGAGAAGGCACTGCAAAACCCAAGTGAGAGTCAGCCAGTTTTGTCTCCTTGGAAGTGCATTTCCACAGGCTGCACTCAATTTTCTATCAAACAGAGAGATTCTCAAGTGGAAGAAAAGTGCGAGGAGTTAAAAGAAGAGTGCAAATACTATGGCTTTCCTTGTGAGGTTCAAGTTGCAACCTTCACTTATAAATGCTCATCCCCCTAAGAGGCAAAAAGCAAGATCCCATGGCAAATAACCCTTTAAAAACAAGTCAGTCATGAGTATGTTTTCTATGTCATTTGGTTCAACTATTATATACTACATGCTTGTACTCAATCCTTACACTCTAGCTAATTTTTTCATTCATTTGAATTATTACGTGCAGGAAGATTTTCTGATTAAAACAAGTTATCACAATTTCCCCCCCTTCATATGACAAAATTAGCCAGTCATGAAACTAAAGCATGAATAAAGCATGAGTATCACCAAGTTAGTGGTACCTGAGACAGTTTTTCACACAAATTTAGACCTGATAATTATAACTGTGCTCTTCAGAAAGTTGATAAATACTGACAGCACACAAGAGTTTTCAGGGATTTTTTCACTGTAAGGCTGGTAAAATGCAAGGGAGAAATCAGGAGCCCCATAATAAATGTCAATTTCTATTGTTATTATTGCAAAACCACAGACTCATAGTGGTTGGAAAAGATCCTGTGGAGATCGTCAAGTCCAACCCTACTGCTAAAGCAGACTCCCTACAATAGGTCACAAAGCAAGGCATCCAGTTGGGTTTTGAACATCACCAGAGAAAGAGAATTCACATCCTCTCGGAGCAGCCTCTTCTAGTGCTCTGTTGCCCTCACAGTAAAGAAAGTTTTCTCATGCTGATATGGAACTTCATGTGCTGCTGTTTCTGCCCATTGTCCCTCATTCTGTAGCTAGGCACCCCCAAAAAGAATCTGTCCCCATCCACCAGACTTCCATCCATTAGATATTTATAAACATTGATAAGATCCCCTCTCATTCATTTCTAGGCTGAACAGCCCCAGCGTTCTTAGCCTTTCCTCATACAGGATATGCTCCAGGCCCCTAACCATTTTTGTAGCCCTTTGCGGAACTCTAGAAGATCACTGTCTTTCTTGAACTGAGGAGCCCAGAACTGGACACAGTACTCCAGATTTGGCCTCATCAGGGCAGAGTAGAGGGGAGGATAACCTCCCTTGACCTGCTGGCCACACTCTTTTTAATGCACCCCAGGCTCCCACTGGCATTCCTGGCCAACGGGGTACGCTGCTGACTCATGGCCAACAAACCTGTTCTCCACCTGTTATCCCCAAACCTGTACTGATGCATGCAGTTATTCCTTCCCAGGTGTAGGACTTTTATATTTGCCCTTGTCCATCCTGATAAATTTCCCCTCGACCCAACTATGATGTTGTAAAGAACAAACCTATAGCTTAGAATTTAACCAAGCTACACATGCTCCAATATTTAGGCCAGTGGCAGTGCTCGTGTTCAGAGATCAGATTTTTATTTGTGAATGAAGTGACTTCTTTTTCCTTGTGTAAGTCATTTCCTCACATGCATGTTTTTAGTCACATAGTAAGAACATAGAAAGCAAAGTTCTCTAACTAGTTAGCTCCTTAAGCTGACACATGTTGTTAACCTAGCATAAAACTCATAAGATGTTACGTCTGTTTTTGGAAATATCCAGTGTATTAATGCTCTCCAGTTGAAATTAAATATTCCAAATTCTCCTTAAATAAGATATCTGTTTGCTAAAATATCTTTGTTTCTATTCCTAGCTCAGTAATACACAGTTTATTTTAGTTTTGTGTATAGAACAGTCTATGCACAAAGGTTATGAACCAATACAAAGAAAATCTTTTGTATAAAACATACAAAATATAGATTTCTTTCTGGTTTACTGCTTCATTGTATACTGTACACTGAATATATATAAAGTAAATATATATACTTACTATACAGTAAATATATTTGAGCTGTCATTGTTTTCCTCACTTAGATACTTTTTTAGATATTTTAGAAAGTATGAAATAAATAGATAAAAAACCTATAAAATTAGCTCTGTGACTGTAGGGTAACTGTTAGGTCATGTCTTTAACTGGTAATTGAGCACCTGGTGAAGGGCTGTGGCTGGCCTACAGAGCATGGGCAAATTGTTTGCACCTGTGCTCCCCAGGTGACCAGAACCATAGACCCAGGGTGCAGCCACCCTAGGCTCATGTAAAGTAGAGCACCTCATGGATCAAGGCTGCTTCCTGAGGAGGAGTGCTGCATAGTTAAAGAGCCCCTTCACTGGTTGGGTGAGTTTAACTCTTCTTTCTGTGTGTGACTATTGGCTTACCTGTAAATACTGTGTCTGCTATCACCAAGAACCTGTCAGAAGAAATTTTGCCTCCTTCTGTGAGGAAAGATTTGAAGGACTTAGGTCTTCTCACCCTGGAGAAGAGAAGCTATAGGAAAAGCCTCATCACAGTATTCCAATACTTAAATTGTGGCTAAAACAATGATGAAGGCTTTCTCTTAACGAAGAACCATACTGAGAAGCCTGAGCACCAAGAATAAGTTGTGCTGGGATAGGTTTTGTCTTGATATAATAAATATGTTTTTATTGTGAGAACAATCAATCACTGCAGAAATGTCCCTAAAGAAGTTGTGGAACCACCATCACTGAAGGTTTTTAAGATATGTCTGGACAGAGTGCTAGATAATCTCATCTATGCTTCCCTGGAGGTGTTCAAGGCCAGGCTGGATAGGGCCCTGGGCAGCCTGGTCTAGCATTATATATGGAGGTTGGTGGCCCTGCGTGTGGCAGGGGGGTTGAAGCTTGATGATCCTTGAGGACCCTTCCAACCCAAGCCGTTCTATGATTTTTATGATTCCCTTTTTACAGAGAATTTAACAAGATAATCATCGTAGTATGATGTGGGTTGGAAGGGACCTTTAAGATCATCTAGTTCCAACTCCCTTACTATAGGCAGGGACACCTCCCTCTTGACCAGGTTGCTCACAGCCCCATCCAGCCTGGCCTTGAATACCTCCAGGGAAGGAGCATCCACAACTTCTCTGGGCAACCTGTTCCAGTGTCTCACCACCCTCACAGCAGAGAGAATTTCTTCCTAATATCTAGTCATAAATCTACTCTCTTCCAGTTTAAAGCCATTTCCCATTGTCCTGTTGCTACCTGCCCTTATAAAAAGTCCCTCCCCAGCTTTTCTGTAGGCCCCCTTCAGATACTGGAAGGCTGCTATAAGGTTCCTCTGGAGCCTTCTCTTCTCCAGGCTGAAGAGCCCCAGCTCTCTCAGCCTGTCCTCATAGGGGAGGTGCTCCAGCCTTCTGATTATCTTCATGGTCCTCCTCTGGATATGCTCCAACAGCTCCATGTCCTTCTTGTGTTGGGGGCACCAGAACCGAATGCAGCACACAAGCTGAGGTCATGGAAGGGCAGAGTAGAGGGGCAGAATTACCTCCTTTGACTTGCTGGTCATGCTTCTCTTGATGCAACCCAGGATATAGTTGGCCCAGAGGGCTGCAAACACACCCTGCCAGCTCATGTTGAGTCCTTTATCAACCAGCACTCCCAAATCCTTCTCCTCAGGGCTGTTCTCAAGCCATTCTATGCCCAGCCTATATCTGTACTTGGGACTGCCCCAACCAAGGTTCAGGACCTTCCACTTGGCTTTGTTGAACTTCATGAGTTTGGCATGGGCCCACCTCTAGAGCCTGTCCAGGTTCTTCTGCATCCTTTCCCTCTAGCACGTCAACTGCACCACTCAGCTTGGTGTTGTCTGCAAACTTGCTGAGGGTGTACTCAATCCCACTGTCCATGTCGCCTACAAAGATGTTAAATAATACCAGTCCCAGCACCAATCCCTGAGGAATGCCACTTGTCACCAGTCTCCATCTGATTGTTGAGACATTGACTGCAGCTCTCTGAGTGTGATCATACAGCCAATTTTCTATCTAGACAGTGGTCCATCCATCAAATCCATTTTTCTCCAGTTTGGCGACCAGGATGCCATGAAGAATGATGTCAAATGCTTTGCACCCTATCATAAAAGGCCATCGAGTTTGTCAGGCATGATTTGCCTTTGGTGAAGCTGTGTTGGTTCCACCAATCACATCATCTTTATTTTCCATGTACTTTAGTAGGGCCTTCAGGAGGATCTGCTCTATGATCTTGCTAGGGACAGAGGTGAGACTGAGCAGCCTGTAGTTCCTTGGTTCTTCTTTTTCTCTCTTCTTGAAAATGGGGGTTATGTTTCCTGTGGATGGATCTCATTGGGTCCCGTGGATTCATGTACCTTCAGGCTCTTTTGATGGTCTTGAACTTGATCTTCACTTACAGTGGGCAGATCTTCCTTCTCTCAGTTCTTACCTTTGCTTTCTGCAGTTAGGAAAGTGTAGCTAGAGCCCTTGCTGGTGAAGGCTGAGGCAAAGAAGTCAGTGAGTACCTCAGCCTCTCCATGTCCCTTGTGACCAGGTGTCCAGTTTCCTTCCCGAGAGGGCCCACATTTTCCCTGGTCTTTCTTTTATCACTGGTATACCTGTAAAATTTCTTGTTGTTCCACTTTATGTCCCTGGCTAGATTTAATTATGTCTGAGTTTTAGCTTTCCTAACCTGATCTCTGGACAACTGCTTGGACAACTTCTCTGTAGTCCTCCCAGGTAACCTGTTCCTGCTTCCACTTCCTACAGAGTTTCTTTTTGCACTTAAGTCCAGGAGTGAAATGCTACCAGATGTATGATTTGTAGTTAGCAATAATAACGCATTCATTTTAAGAGAAATATCTTGTTCAATTTAACTGTTTACATTAATGCAACTAGCCAAAAGGAAGTGTCTTTCATTCATATGAGAGATTTGAGGCTCGTGATACAAAAATTTAAGTTAGATTTACAAGCAGCATAATTTCCTGCCACCCAGAGCCATTAACAGTGCCCTGCTGGCTTCAGGATTTAGAATATTTAGCAGAAAATGTGTCCCTTCACTTCAGCAGATAGTCTTGCCACATATCAAAGTTGCAATGGTTGGATTTTTGCCCACACTTTACATTGCTTATGTATAAATATAGCTAGAGAGAAATAAATAAATACTTTGTACAATTGAAATGTATTAAAAAGTGCAGATAATCACTACGTGAATGCTTGGAATTCTTCAAATTTTATTGGGATGTGTTAGAATGTGATATAAGCATTTATTTTTTCAGAAATTAATAAGCACGTGACCAATCTATTGTATATATTCTGATATGTTTATTGCCTATGGTTTTTTTTTGTTGTTGTTGTTGTTTGTTTTTTTTTACAATTTCAAATCTATGGAAAAGGACTAGGGGAGATCAAGTCTCTCTTCTGTAAGAGCAGTATCAGATATTTGTGCTGATTACCTCAATTCAAAACATGAAACTCCTCTTACAGACTCTCCACCAGCTTTATGAATACATACTGGTATAATTATGACTTTGACAGAAAGTTGCTCGCTGAAATCTTCTCTGTCACATTACATCAGGAAATAAACTGCTGACCATACTGGCTCTCATTCAGTACCAGTTGTGACCACAACAACATCTGGCATTCAGCTGCCTGTGCATTCCAAACTGAAAATCAAACTGTATTATGAAAACAGTGTTTGTTCTTGTTGTTTCCTACATGCATCTAGCTTTTGGTTACAAGTATACCCACTCACTTATACTTTCAAAGACCAATTCTGTCAAAGACCCCTAGATATTACTATTACACAAAGTCCTACACTATTTCTCCTACTGTGAATGGAGCTCTGTGAATGTTTATGTAACCAATTTGTTAGTAGCCCTAAAGAGATGAACGGCATTTTGTTCTGGGTTCCAGTGTCCATTTTGAGAACATACTTGAATAGAGAAGGCTGAAAAAGAAATCTGCATAAGATATTTAAATTGTAATGGCCATCACCAATGTATTATTTTCATCACCATAAGTCAAGATTGGATCAATTTTAGCACTCTTCCTTCTTTCTGAAGCTGCAATATTTTTTTGTTCTGATAGTCAAAGTGAGTCCTACTGCTCTCTAGATCCTACATCATGTGACTCTTTACCACTTCACTAAAAGTGAACTTACGATGTAAAATTCTGTTTTCATTTTATTCCTGTGTATTCATATAATGCTCTTTAGGTGACTGAAAGTGTTCACGTGATATGCATTGAGCATATCTCCCATTTCTTCAACTATATAAATTTACGATTTCTTAGAACAAACAGGGGCTTTGCTCTTGATTAAACATTCTTTCAGCAAAATGTGTAAAGGCTTGGTGGAGTGAACAGTAGTATATTTTTAGATTTCCTCCTCTTCTATGATTGTTTTTAAAAGACATTGTTTTGGGAAGGCAATGTGTTTTTTCATAGGCTACCTATGATAAGGAAATTGCAGTTCATATTTACTTGTGCTTTTTGGTTATGTTTGTACACGTAAAAGTTATAAGCAATGCATATGCATCCGGATTAAGTGAAATATTGCTGCATTTTTAATATTTTGAGATACAGTAGTAGACTCTAATTAGGGTGAAGGCTTTCCTCCATTTCACACTAAATTCTCTTACTGTCCAAAATGGTGGTGAGTTTTGACAAACCTCTTTCTTCATGCCATCTCAAAGAGGTAGAAGTTGCAAAAAACCAAAACATCTATGAGATGAAATTCACAATATTTCCTTTGCTTATTATGGAGCTTTGACTGAATGATCATCATAGTATTTGTTCTGATATTACCAGTAATCTGCAATGCTGAGCTTAAACAGAGGGAAAAATAATTGCTCTGAAAGTTAAAGCATTTTCTGGCTGCACGATGCGGTGGGAAAAGGAAGAAAAAAATGAGAAGAAGATTTGATAACAATGTAGGCTTACACCTTTGCTCCTGCTAATGTCCTCTTGATGCCAAAGGCAATGACTGGTTTCCTGCAAGATAAAACATCAGTAGGCTGCTGCTTTTCAGGGTGGAGAGGTTGAACCTGACAACTAGATTTGGCATTCACAATTATTTTAACAAGAAACCATCAGTACATGTATTTTTTTTTCCGCAGTTTCTGATGCTGCTAAGAATAAACCTGTAGAGAGGATTTATTACTTTTATAATGAAAGTAAATTGAGCATGACAGTAATATATTGTTCCAAGAGAAGTTTAACCCAAATAAATTGAGACTCAGTAGGAAATTTAAAGAGGGGCAATTCCTGTTATTGGTTTTAATGAATGCTATTAAGTGATAACCAAAAAGAAAGAGGAAAAAAAGATTAGTGATTGCTCAGAAAATATTGTTCTCACTCCTCTAAATTATCGTGACACCTCAATCTTTAGCTGTGAAGTTAATTTCCTCAATAATTACATTCTGTTTAGAAGTGCAAGCACTCAGAAACACCCACTTGGTATGTCTTCCCCAGGGAGTTGCAAAAATTAGAGCCACAGCAGAACTTCAGCCCAGAAAGCCAACTAGATCCCGGGCTGCATCAGAGGAGCATGGCCAGCAGGGTGACAGAGGTGATCCTGCCCCTTTTGTCTGTGCTGGTGTCTTAGTTTCTGCTGAGACAGATTTTTTTCCTCAGAGTATCTGCAATAATGATGTGTTTTTGGATTCAGGAAGAAAAACAATGCTGATAACGCACTGATGTATTTAGTTGCTGCTAAGCAGTGTTGTACAGAACCAAGGCCATTCTCAGTGAAGGACCCAAGGAGTTTGGAGGGAACAGAAGTAGGACAGCTAATTTAAACTGGGCAAATATATGTCATACGGTATCTATACGGTATCTATACCGTATGACATCATGTGGAAGGAGTTTTGAAGGGGGTGGGACTTCATCACACTCTCTGCTGCTGCTCAGGACCTAGGTGGGTATTGGTCAGGGAGTGGTGAGCAGTTGCTTGTGCATCACTTGTGATGTACATTTGTATACATATATAGTCATAACTAATATCCTTATCCTTTCATCTTATTCAATCCGTGAGTTCTTTCTTTTTTTCCCCCCAATTCTTTCCCCCACCCCACTGGAAAGGGGGGAGTGAGTGAATGAACGTGTGGTGCTGAGCTGTCTGCTGGGTTAAAGCACAACAGCTGGTGAGACTTCATCTGAAGTACTGCACGCTCATCTGAAGTCCTCCATACAGCAGCTTTGTGGACCTGTTAACGCACTTCCAGAGGAAGGCTATAAAAAAAAATCCAAGACATGGAAAACAACTACCCTATAAGGACAGGTTGAGAGAGCTGGGGCTGTTCGTCCTGAAGAAGAGAAGGCTCCAGGCAGATCTGATAGCAGCCTTTCAGTGTTTAAGGTGCTATGAGAAAGAAGGGGTCAGACTCTTTAGCAGGTTCTGTGGTGATAAGACAAAGAGAAATGGTTTCAAACTAAAAGAGGGCCTCTTTAGACTAAATATAAGAAAAAAGGCTTCTACTGTTGTAAAAAAGAGTGGTGAGGCACTGTAACAGGTTACCCAGAGAGGTGGCAGATGCCCCATCCTTGGAAACATTCAAGGCCAGGTTGGACGGGGATCTGAGCACCTGATGGAGCTGTAGATGTTCCTGCTCATTGCAGGGGAGTTGGACTAGATGATGTTTGAGGGTCCCTTTCAACTCAAACGATTCTATGATTAAGAGAGTAGAACAAGATCTCTTGTCCTTTTTTAAGGTCCTAGAATATAGACCTGCATTGTCCACACCATGTACACAAAGTGGGCATCTTTACCACCATGTGCCAGGACAATATTCTTCTCAGAAGATGTCAGTGACATTCACTCAAATGTAGATTCATCCTGGAGGCAGTCAAATGACCTTCTGATTTTTTTCTGGATACATTAAGTTCAGTTTTGCCTGACAGAATTGAAAGGGAACGTAATTTTGCTATTTTGCCATTGCTATTTAAATTTCTATTTAACTAGATAGATAGGATGTAGAACACAACACTGAATTAATTCTCAGATGTAATTTATCAACATAAGCACACATCCTAATCCTATGTGAGTACAGTTTTTGTAAAAGATAACATAAAAAAATCCCCAGATTTTTGTCATAGTAGCCATAGTAACCATGACTGATTGACTGTTGCTTCTTCACAACTCACTTGTAGAATACATCTTCAGCCTTGATCTCTGTCTTAGATGTGTAGGTACACACTAAAGAGCTGTACACTGAAGTAAAAGGAGACTTCTGCAATATCAAACAGCAAGAATCAAGGGTACAGTGTGGCTCTGCAGCCATAGTTCTCCTCTGTTCCCTGCTGTGAATCCTGCTTAGAGTACAAGGCTCAGTGGAAGACTGGCAATTTTGAATTGCTAACATACAGATGTGGCATGGTGGAATTCCCAAGAAACCATAAAATATCAGTGAAAAATCAGTGAAAACTGCTGTCTCAGGCTAGCAGGCTTTGCTGTGAGGAGTCAACGAACACACACACAAAATTAATATTGATGTGGAAAAAGACTGCAACTTGACAGACTTCTAGTGTGGCGAAACCTACAGTAATGTCACTGATGCAAGATTTGAGTAATAAAAAATAGGATGTGAGACTGTTCATATTCTGTCCCATTTACACACAAAACAAACAAAACCCATCTTTCCATAGATATTTCAAATTTCTTTTTGGTGAAGAACAAATTCTCAGTGTTACCTGCTGCTTATTATGACTATTTGGGCAAATAAATATATTTCAAACATTTCCTTGCCATTATTTCCTTCAAATTGGCCTGCATGATAATCCAATATAAACAGACATAACTTGGCTAATTTCTAAGGTGTTCCAGACTTACAAAAAAAAATTAAAGTGAATAAATCAAAATCCGCTAGTCCCAATTAAAAAATAATTTATGTCTGATTTCCTGTTGCTTGTGGTAAAAACACAAGAAAATATATAGAAATGATGGAAATCCTTGATGTACTGTTTAAAAATGCCAGCCTGTCTTCTTGTATGCTCTAGCAGTGAGGAAATGCCCTGTAGCCCAGCATTAACATCAAAAGAGAAGCTGTCTTTTAAGCTAGTTGTCCAAAGGCTTTCTGGAGGCTCCGGCAATGCAACAATCCTGAGGCTAGATTCTATCTCTAATATCTGTGACACAACTCTTCGTAAGAAATCTGCTAAGTAACAGAAATCAAGGAACAGGTCTATACTTGTTTAAGCAGAGAAATAGAAAGAGGTGACCACATCTCACAGTAGGCCAAAGATAGCCATTCCTGTGTCAAGGCTCTTCCATTTATTTTTCATTGGAGTTATTGTCAGATTACATTACTACTCACGCAAACTAACAGCTATAATCTGTTATGTTTTTTCTTCACTATATATAGTAGCAAACAGATTAAGAATGCTTTGGAAGACTGAAAACAACATCAGAAAAAATCAGACACTCAGATTTGGCCTTTGATACATACCTCTTTACTGTATTTCCATCATAGATTGTACATATTTCTACAGCTAGTGCTCAATTTGATGCGACTAGTAGAGCTTGAGAGTTTTGGAAGACTGTTTGCTTTGCCAAGCCTCTTTATTCCTTCGGTATTTTCACCTTAATGTCTTAACATTCCCACCACCACCTTTCCACTATCTTTTCCCTTCAATATTTTTCATTCGCATTTTTAACTCTTTCTGTAATATTCAATTGTAATTTATTCTTCTTTGAGTGTCAGTCAGTCTCATTACACTTGCTAATGATGCTAATAAAAATATTTCAAAAACATTAATATTCACAATAGTAAAACAAAAGTTTTCCTTTCTGCAAGCAAAATATTTAAATGCTTCTAATTATTATAATGTTATATTTTTCATGGAAAAAAACTTCTTTCAAAGTGATATTTTTAATGTGAATCAATCTATTTTGTTACATGTACTTCAAATAAAAAGAAGAACAGAGTGGAAGCTTGGAGCTGGAAGTCACAAGAGAAGCTGCTAGAAATTTTCTTCTCTACGTAAAAGAGCAGTAGCCTTTGGATACAGACTATAGATAAACACTTCAAGAGAGTTTATCAACAGAAGTCCAGAAATTGCTCAAATCCTACAGAGAAATCTTATTTTCCTAATACCAGGTGGAAAAATGAAGAACTCAATATGCCCTTCTATACTGATGCTGTAAGAGATCAAATATATGCCCCAAAAGACAAATCCTTCCTAGCTTTCCAAAGTTAGGTCGTACAATAAATTTCAGTCCCACAGTGCGGAAAGGTAGTGCTCATCCTCATGATAATGAGAGCTACTCCTTGGCAACCTGATTGCTTAAAATTCTATGTATGATTTTTACTTTGTACAAGACTATACTTCATGAAGAGTGACAAAAGATTTATCCAAGTCTTCTTCTTAACGAGTAAATACACACTGCTAGGACCAACTCTGAGTTTAGTAAAAACTGAAATTCCCTTGTTGAAACTTAATAAAGAAAGAGCAGTGGTCAACTGCAAAACAGTTTTCTATGTCTCATGACTTACTAAATCTTCACTTTACTACTACCCCAGAATAGATCCAATCCTAATTATCTAAGGCTTTGCAAGTCTTCTAATCCAATGTCTCATTGAGATAGATTGTGTTCAGAGAGACCGATTTCAACAACTTTTATAGATAGTTCTTTCTAATTCACACTCCATTCAAATGACAGCTACCCCATAATGGTGACCTTACTGAAAAAAATAATCTCTACGCTTTTTGTACTTTCTCTTTGTTCCCTATGACAGAGGTCTCTCAGTTTATAAAAATGTTTGAGAGAGAGATACAAGCTTCTTCAATGAATAAGCATGAACAATGGCAAATTGAAAGGGTCTTCTTGTTTATGACATTCTGTGTTGCTGGCATATATATCTCTGAATCTCTAATTCTATTACTGACTTACACAAGCTGTATTAATGAAACTCGTTAATGAAACAGTATCATGACTGAACACGTGGCAGCCACAGTAATTAGCAAAGCATCCTTCCATTCTTCAAAATGTCATCAAAACACTTGTCAGGAAACAAACTCATTTTAAGCCTCTTCTGCCATTTACAGGGTTTCAGGCACTGATGATAGCTTGTCTGCTTAGTTTAAAAGAGCTCTTGATACAACAGAACCTGACACTGTTTACTTCAGCTTATTATGCCTGCTGCATTCACTGAATGCTTCAGTGGAAAAGAAAAATCGAAAGAAAGCTATTCATTGTAATGCCAGCTGCTTTTCTTTTTAAAAAAAGGAAATCAATTTTTGCTTGAGCTTAGAATGTATTTATCAGGCCCAGAGTGACCCCCACTTCTGATGTCAAGAACAAAAGGATCTGCCTGCATTTTCCACAACAATCACAAAATGAGAACACTGAAAATGTAAGATTAGTTTCATTTTAGTTTATGTTCAAATTGGATTCCACTAATACAGACAGCATCTCAAAATAGAATGATTGCAGTGACAGAGGTTGCATGTAGAAACAGAAGAGAAACGAGGGTGTTTTTTCAACATAATGCCTCATGAGAAATTAGTTGGCATGACAAATTTAGGGTTGAAACAATTAGTTATGTTTGAACTTTATAGCTGATATCATGATAACATTCTGTTGAGCTAATTTATTATTTTACGGACAGCTTGTTTCAAGTGTGGTCACCAAAATATGACAATGTTCATGATGCTTTAGATACTCATGACAATTCACTGCCTACATCCAAAACTTCTTGGTATGCTACTGTTGAGCATATATTTTTCACTTAACATTAACTTTCATATAAAAGGGTGTCCATCATATGCGATCGCATAAGCCTACTTGTAATAATGATTAACTGTTATTCCAGTTTTGTATTTATGTACAGATAAAAATTAGGACTTTGTTGTGATAATCTCTGTAGATATGTAGATTATTGAAGTGGTCTTTGTATTATAAAGCTTATAATATTATAGTGAGAAGTCTGAAAAGCAAACAAACCCCTGGATCTGTAAGCAACATACTAGGAACCCCTTGGTTCTCTGGTTTTCGCTGTTCTCATAAAGATAATTATATAAAAGTGAACCTGCCCCCAAGTCACTAAATACCTTAGCTTATCCATTTCTTGGATTGTGTTTCTGACTAGATTAAGGGTAAATCTAGCCAATCTGAACTGTAGTGACTGAACAGAAATATGAGAGGGGACACGATTTTTTCCTCTCATGTTCAGCAAGTAATGTTTTTAGAAACCAACAGTTTTAAAACATAATGAAGAATTTCTAGTGATTCTATCACTAGAGTGATAGGTATCCACGCTGACTTCCAAGGTAAAATTTGCTGATAAATTTCATTCTGTAATAGGATCTGCAGTACTCCCTTTGGGTAAGATTCTCACTTTCAAAGACCTATAGCACACATTTGTCTAAGTCACTTTATGCCCCCCTACCATCAACTGACAGAAATAGATTAGCTACATTGCACCCTATAAGCAGTTATTTTAGATGTCTACTTCAGGCAAAGATGAACACTACGCTAGAAGTACCTATTTTTTTATATCAACTATAAAGATATCTGGAATTAATGTTCCCTTCCACTTTAATGCTTCAACAGAATTTAGTGTACTTTTCTCCCCTCTGCTTCAGTCATTCACTTAAAGTACTACAGAAATCATTCGCTAAATGTACTGAATGTTTGTCTGTTTCTACTGAAAAAACCAGCTTTTTTTAAACTTCCAAAAGGTAGGGGTTTTTTGACCTTTAGGTTAAAAAGTTTAATACATTTCCAACCTAATACTCAGAGTTGGTGAAAAAAACCCAACAACCTCAAATATTTGAATATTCAGGTATTTTAATCTTTTCCTGTCTCTCACTGCCCTTGTTACACTGTTGAAAAAACAGAGAGAACGAAGTTGAAAATCAAAATAGGGAAAAGTGAAAATTACCCAGGAAAATTCACATACTGTGTTTATGAGTTCCCTACCTTCTTCATCCAACAGAAACAGAAAATCCCTAGAGCAATTCTAGGGACCGAAGCAAATGTTCTTAACACAAAGTACAGCCTATAGATTCCTGTGAGAGATGGAATTTTCTTTTACAGTGTGTGCCAGATTCTCACTTCTTCCTCAGAGTGAAATTAGGAGAAGAGGATCAAGAGGTATTGGGTCCTCTGGAACTCAGTAAAGATGATTTGAAGAGTAAGCAGAAGGAAGAAGGACTAAGGAAGTCAAAAAGAAATCAGAGAAAAGGAATTGCATGGACGTAATACTTGGGCAAGATCATAGAATCATAGAATCATAGAATCATAGAATCATAGAATGGCCTGGGTTGAAAAGGACCTCAAAGATCATCGAGTCTCAACCCCCCTGCTAAGTGCAGGGTCGCCAACCACTAGACCAGGCTGCCCAGAGCCGTGTCCAGCCTTGCCTTGAATGCCTCCAGGGACGGGGCATCCACAACCTCCCTGGGCAACCTGTTCCAGTGTGTCACCACCCTCTGTGTGAAAAACTTCCTTCTAATATCTAACCTAAATCTCCCCTGTCTCAGCTTAAAACTATTCCCCCTTGTCCTATCGCTATCTACCCTCACAAACAATCGATCCCCCTCCTGTTTATATGCTCCCTTCAAGTATTGGAAGGCCACAGTGAGGTCTCCCCAGAGCCTTCTCTTCTCCAAACTAAACAAGCCCAGTTCCCTCCACCTTTCCTCACAGGAGAGGTGCTCCAGCCCTCTGATCATCTTGATCACCCTCTTCTGAACTCTTTCCAAGAGCTCCACGTCCTTCTTGTGCTCGGGCCCCAGGTCTGGATGCAGTACTCCAGATGGGGCCTCACAAGAGCTGAGTAGAAGGGGACCCCCACCTCCCTCTCCCTGCTGACCACTACTCTTTTAATGCAGCCCAGAACATAGTTGGCCTTCCGGGCTCCCAGCGCACACTGCTGGCTCATGTCCAGCTTCTCGTCCACCAGGACCCCCAAGTCCCTCTCCGCAGGGCTGCTTTCAAGTACTTCTTCCCCCAGGTTGTATAAATACCTAGGATTGCCCTGGCCCAGGTGCAGCACCCTGCACTTGGCCTTGTTGAACCTCATTAGGTTCTTGTGGGCCTACTTGTCCAGCCTGTCCAGGTCCCTCTGGATGGCTTCCCTTCCTTCCAATGTATCGACTGCACTGCTCAGCTTGGTGTCATCTGCAAACTTGCTGAGGGTACACACGATTCCATCATATATGTCATTGATAAAGACATTGAAGAGCACCAGTCCCAAGACTGAGCCTTGTGGGACACCACTCGTGACCGGCCTCCACCCTGACACAGAGCCATTTATCACAACCCTTTGGCTGCGACCAGCCAAACAGTTCTTAACCCACAGAAAAGTCCATCCTTCAAATCCATACCTCTCCAATTTAGAGAGAAGGATGTGATGAGGGACCCTGTCAAAGGCTTTGGAGAAGTCCAGGTAGATGATCTAGGTAGATCCTAGATGGGTTAAAAGCCAGTAAGACTTCTGAGGAGGATTCACAACTAAGTTTCTTGGCAGTTGTCCATTAGCTTTAGATACTTTCCTGTGCAACACTGGGAGTGACAAGAAAAATTTGGGAGCTACCATTTGATACCATATCAGAAAACAGTTCTGTTCCAGATTGCCAAGTGTGCTAGTCCTGAGAAATGAGTAATTATGTGCAGAGGCCTGAGAATGTTTTTTTCAGTTCACAGTCAAGATAAGCAACATTTGTGTCAGCTGTTTTCAAAGGTCTCTTCTGATGTATGCACTTCAAGTTACAACAGTCTGAGCATCCTCTACAGCTCTTCTCAGAATGTATTTCAGAAAGACGGTTGAGGATATGAAGAGGTTTATTTGGGGAAACAGTCAAACATCTGCTCAGTTTTCTGGTTGCTCTGCACATTTTTAACTTTAATACCGCTCTCATTTTCACAAGACAAATATACGTAGTGCTTGAAAAACTTCTAGCCCGGTGCAAAAGCCAGATTAACTCATTACCCAAAGAAGAAATTACCTCAAAACAAAGAATACATTAAAGCAAAGACAGGAGGGAAACTCCACTAGCTACTGAATTAGCTCTCAGAGAGCTTCCTATCCCATTCAAACATAAATCAACAATCACTGCCACTTTTTTTGATCAAACAGCTGCCAACATAAGTTATATCCCCTCAAGCTCTCAGTTACTGAAAGATCGGTAGGAGATGTAGACTAACTCCTTTCTTATTTCCCAGTGAATAGCAAAGGTTGCTGTCTAGGACTCATCCCATCAGCTTCAGTGGAGTGCGCTGGGTGTTGAACAAGACACACACCACTGTACAGGCTTGGGCTATACAGAGTACGCTGACTTCTAGTTAACTATCAAGTGCTTTTAAAAATACTAATTTTAATTGTCTCATGAGGTTGGCTTCTGCGTTTGAGATTGATGGCTGGTTAGAAAGCCACAGAAGCCGAGTTACTCTATAGCGCTCTGAATTGCAATCCTTGAATATTTACATATGGTAAAGAAAACTAGTTCAGAATTTTCCTACTACTTTGAAGTATTGTCAAGAAATTGTGCCAAATCAAGTTTTGCCATAACTCTTACTGTATTAACTAGGAGAGCAGAGGGGAAGGGTTACATTTTTGGTGGTGTTTTGGTATTTTTTTTAATCCAGCTCTAAATTTTTGCTATTTAACAGAAAGATTAATGATTTACTTTCTGCCTAAAGATGTTAACAGCCTTGAAGAGAATAATTCAAACCATTTGAAGACTTTCTTTGGAATATTCATTTGATCAACTCTTTTTTTTTTTGTTTTCTTCAGTGCAGTAGGCTGTTACCTAAGGAGAGAGAGTTCTGCAGCATAATTATAAACTGTGTGGAGAAATGGTCCCTCTCATTTGTTTTGAATATGATATTTTTCTTGAATGCTCTTCATATTGTAAGATCATATTATGTAATACAAGAAACAGGAACCAATCATTTTCTAACCACTTTCTTTATGCCACACATAATTTAATAAATCTCTAATATTTTCCAGCCAAATTTGTTCCTGTTTCATGTTGGAGGCCTGTGTAATCTATTTTCCATGTAGAGAAAGTTTCATACATTTGCTCATTCAGTCTAGTCACATCGTAGCTGACCGTTCTTGTGCTTCAGGTATGAGCAGCTCTGCAAGGACAAAGAGAAAAGATTTTAGAGGAAAAACTGCATGGGAAAATGTCAGAAGCGTGGAGCAGGTGTACCAGGCATTTCAACTACAACCTAAGAAAGGGAGAAAAGCTATCTAATTAAGAGGATGAATATTCTTTCCAAACCTTTTCTTGCATAATACAGGCAAGTCTGTGAGATAAATAAGCATAGAATGAACTATCTGTGACCAAAGCCTTAGTACAACACTGTCATTATTACCCATAATAGAATTATGGATGTTTACAATAAAGGACATATGGTATGTTTCATTCAGGCAAGCCTGTGTCTGTTCTGCAGGGTTTTGTGCATATAGGGTAGAAACAAGCAAGTTCTGCACAATTACACAATTACAAATATCTTTGAACAAAAGACCCATTATTTATTTCATACATATGTACTCACAGTGTGAATGCAACATACATTCTGTTCGTTTTTAAGTCCATTCTTCACCTGGACAAACACAAATGGTCATTATCATACACAAAATAGTACTTCTGCTCACCTATATGCAAATGCTTGTTCTTTATCTGCAAACACAGTGCTGAAAGCACTTCAAGGCTTCACTAAGTTCTAGGTGCTACGAAATCTGGTTGTATACCTGACAACTGAAGAAAAGTTATTTTTTTTTTTAAGTCAGCTTTCGATTCAGTAAAACATCTTCTGAGTTTCTGTCTGCATATATCATGAATGTTACTCTATAAGAGATAAATTGTTAACATTTTTGAAATTCAAATTTATGTCCAGATTTACAAAACATGACAAGAGTATTGTGAGATGAAAAGGATGAGTCTCATTTTTTATTCTCTTTGCTTGGAGCTGCTGGGTATATAGACATGATGTAGCCTGGAAAATAATGCACACCATCTGGGAGAAGTTCCTGTTTTCTTCAGGCAAAAGCACAGCTAAATTTATTTTTAGTTTAAGGGTATCTGTAAGCCAAGCTAGACTTATGTGATATGTGTGTGTGCATGTGTGTACTGGATGGTAATTTTTATCACCATCTGATTTCTTGAAATTTGATAGAGATTACAAGTGTATTTCTAACTTGTAGAAACCTCATGCAAAGACCTGGCAAACTTACAAACTGCAGTGCCTTGAAGAAGAATACACATGTAGTTCACATAAAGGAGTTAAGTCCATGTGGATATTAACCATCACAATGACTAACCCAATAACTCAAGATTAGCATTTTGAATATGGAGACATCACAAGAAGGAGACTTTAAGACTAGCAGGACAAATAACTAAGATAACCCCACAACAACAGTCCTTCCCTTAGCACTGAATTAGATTTATCTTCATTTTTGTAATTTTTCTCAGAAATGAAGGAAGCTCTATGGGCGCCTTTCAAAGCCTTCTACCACCTCTGCAGATTCTACTCTATTAAGTTTCTAACTGTGGAAGTGTGTTTCCTGTTAGCATGTAAAAAGTCTCCAGCAGGAAAAAAAAAAAACATATTAATTACTCAGACTGGAAGAAATCAATGTGCTTTATGTTTTCATCTGTGTACAGGTGTTCAGCTCACGAAGAAGTGAAACTGCTTCTGGCAGGTTCTTGGTGATACCAGGCAAAGTATTTGCAGGTAGGCCAATAGTCACACACAGAAAGAATAGCTGAACTCACCCAGCCAGTGAAGGGGCTCTCTGGCTATGCAGCACTCCGCCTCAGGAAGCAGCCTAGGTCCAAGAGATGCTCTCTCTTCAGTGGCAGGCCCCTATATGAGCCCAAGGATGCTCCATCTTGGGTCCATCCTTTCTGGTCACATGGAGAATACAGATGCAAACAATTTGCCTGTGCTCCCTGGGCCAGCCACAGCCCTTCACCAGGTCCTCGGTCACCAGTTCAAACCATGACCTAACAGTTCCCCTACAACAGAGGTTCTTGTTCTTCCCATTTTGGCATTAATACGATTCTGCTGAATAACATGGTAATAAACACATAATCATGAGTGGTATTTAGAAACAGAGTACTGCTTAAAATCAAATTTAAACTTACGTATATAGGTTTGTATGACAGCTGTTGCAGATACAAATCTTGTATGCACAGATGGAAAAAATCAGGAGGAAGAAAATTAGTAGTACCCTAGTTTAGGAAAGAATAAATATTTTAGACAACTTTTCAAATTATTTTTCAACTTCTTCCTTCATGTGGACACACTTATGAATTGTGAGCATGATCTAGACATATTTTAGAGCTAATGAAGAACAAAGTTCAGAAACGATTTACCTTTTTTCTTCTACCAAATCAGCCTGAGGTAGTGTGAAGATGTGGCAGAGGTGAGTAGCTGGAGACTGTGACTGGGAGAGGACACGAACACTTACATTAGCTGCCACAAGCTGCTAGGTGGTCTCAAGCCATACTATTCTGGTTTTTTTATTATTATTCTAAGGCACTTGAGCTTCCACCAAATAAATACTGACAAGGGATGTCAGTAACAGGGCAAGCATATTTGTCGTGGCTTTTTTTTTCTGCAGTGGTAACTAGGACCAGCTCAGCACAATTTCAGGAACTGTGCTTGAACCATTCTCCAGGATACATCAGAAATCAGTCTGGAAAAGCTACTGTCTTTGTGTTCAAAGGCAGGTGACTTGAGTTTCTAGGCCCTCCAAAATGGACTGTTTTCACTCATAAAATATGCAGACCAAAATATTATTAATATTTAGTGCTATCAGAATAAATACAATCAGAAATTTTCATGAAGTAGTGCCTGAAATTGAGAAGTAATTCAAATATTTAAAATGAAAGATAGGGAGGTGAGTGTATAAGGCAGTAAAGAAAATAGAAACTAGAGGAAGAAACAATGCCTTGACAATATTTTTACCATCATGGTGCACGTCAGTTTCACCTCCCTAAAAATCTAAACAGAATGCAAGAAAACAGAAAATACTCTTCATGGTGGGTATCTTATCTTTTAAATCCTTAGGGTAGTAATAGTTTTCTACAGTAATATAAAATAATGTTTTTTGGATTTAATAACTTTCTTCTTCACTCTAGTAAAATCCTGAACCATAAGAAAATTTGTAAGGCATTGATGTTCATGTTTTTTGACTGCAGAAATCTCATCGTAATGCAACATTAGCTAATAAAATGTGTGATAGCATCTAAAATAAGTAGGAAGAGTTTTATGTTTTCTGGCACACGCTGATTTTTATTTCACCAAAGGACATAATCTTCTTCTTGTAGAGGCTTTTATTTTCATCTCATACAATTCAGTGAAGCAGAGTAGTTTTTGGAGGAAAGACATTGGCTACATTTGTTAATACTTACTGTTATATTCTCCCCAGTGAATTTAAAGTGAGTACATCTAAGCGTCATTTACATTTTAAATAATCATGTAGCAAACATGATACTTGCTTTGCTTGATGATACCCCAGGAAGCAAATATGATGTGTAGTGAGATTTTTCTCACTACAGAACATGAGAAAATCCCAAGCGTAATAAGCTTTGTTGCTGCATTTCCTTCTTTAAGCTGATGGAGAACAGTGGTCCT
Source organism: Numida meleagris (assembly GCF_002078875.1). NCBI lineage: Eukaryota > Metazoa > Chordata > Aves > Galliformes > Numididae > Numida > Numida meleagris. The sequence goes on from NC_034438.1 coordinate 73,813,795, forward strand.
GAAATGAAAAATTACTTGGCAAATAGTTTTGTACAAAAAACATAACCAAAGGTGGAACGATAACAAAAGTTTAATATATTACAATTTCTTTAAGTTTTTACTCTCTCTCACTACTCTGCATTAAACTTTCTTCCCTTAACCTTTAGAACAATATTGCTACTCTGTAAGGATCTTATTTCCTTGTGCTTGTATCATTGAAGTTTCAGATCCAAGACCACATCAAATGAGACTCTAGGATAGGATATCTCAGAGACTTAATATCTTTCTATGCTTGTAGCATTATGTTTCTATAAGAGAAGGCAAGTGCATGCAGCTATGTCTGACTATTAGATATCATAAAATCACCTTTGACATAAGAAAAATCTTTTCTATGTCTGGAAAAACAGTTAGAATTTGGTAGGCTCATGAAGTTATAAATCCAAACTGTTACTTCTGTAGCATGGCAGCAGTAGTGCTGTCTTTCCTAACAGGTTAAACAAAAAATTAAAAAGAAAACAATTTTGAAAGTAAATTTGCCTTAGTTACAGCTTTATTTTAAGACTCATTAAAACAAAACAAAACAAAACAAAAAAACATGTACATAAACGTTCAGGTTTACTGAGGTTTTGCTTTTGATCATGCAAGCTAGTCCCGAACTAAATCTTTGTTCTCAGGATCATTGAAGGCAAATTTTATCTCTGCTCTAAGCGAGCATTTGAATTTTATATAAAATTATTCTGCATTTCTGCAAACATCCCTCAACTGCCAATGAGCATTATTGTTTTTCACTGAGATAGATGGAGGCACTATACAATTGGCCAAAAGGGCAAACAGCCCGTGCTCAGCTGCAGCACAGAAACTGAGCACTGAACAGGTATCTCTGAATATCGTGAGGAGAAAGACAGGAGAGCTCTAAGTGTCCTCAGTAAATCTGTGTGGTGAATATCTGTCCTGCAGTCAGTTTTAGGGGACTACTTTATTTACCTTGCTTGGTTGTCTAGTCTGATCCAAAGTAAGCCAGTTGGAGTTATTTGAAATATCCTACAGAAGTTGTTTTTTGAAGGTGTATAACACTGAATCTTAGAGATCTAGGGCCACATTTTGGAGCATAAAAAATTATTTATTATATTCTTCAGATTGTTGCCTACACAGGTTCTAAACTATTTTGAAAGTCAGCAGTATTGGATGTTAAGTTACCTTAAATTACTTAATAGTAAAAATGGATTAGTACAAGCTTTTCTGTCTTACTGAGAGAGCCAAGAGTATTGACAACAGATTTGTAAACATATAAGGTGCTCAAATATTATGTGAAGGAGCCAATAGAAGGTTTGTATTGCAGAAGCAGGGCAATGAATCCCTTTCTTTTTGGCAGACCCCAAGGCTCTGTTTCATTCAGAAGTTTACATTAACATCAAGCCACACTGTCTCTCTCCAGTGGTTTCTCCTGAATTCCTGAGGCATCACACTTCATGCCTCTTTTATGAGACTGCATTTCCAAAACACATAGAGCTCTTTCCCTCCATTGCTGTTCCAGCAGCCAGTATAAATATCTCACCATGTGTTAAAAGGTGTTGAATACTTCTTCTCCAGCACTCAGGAGGCTCAGCTTTCACCGAAATTATTAGGATATGAAAAGTTCAATCCTCAGCATAGCTGAACCTCCTATCCATTTGCTAGACTGAATTTTCTAATTACTTTCTGACAGAAGACTTATTCCTAATTTCTTCTCACTCTTACTTTACATAAACGTTTTTTCCAAGAGGCTTTTTTTGGGAAAAAATATATATATATATATATATATACAAATTAGTGTTATGCAGAAAATTGGGTGAATAACAGACCTTTCGAAAAACTTCTGGTGGTCATCTCCATAGAAAACAACTCAGAGAACTGATAAGGGCAGCAAAAATCATTATCCTTTCTCATAATTAGTTGGAAATAAATTTTGAAATCCAAAGTGGTGATTGGCAGCACAGTTGGAATGGTTTCGGTTGATGAGATTAAAATTATAATTCTCTATCCTGTGGGAAAATTCACAGGAATGCCAGCCTGCACCAGTATAGCACTTCAATGAAATAAATGGCTCTCTGCAGAGCTACAGACATGGGCACTAAGGTATTTTCATGCAGGACAGGAATCTAGGAGTCAAATATAAATGTACCAGGTTGTTGGGAGAAAGGAAGCTAAACATGAGTACTGTGTCACTGGAGACAAAATCACCTTGTGGTTTGGCAGCTTATGTTAATTTCTCCCTCCCAGACTCATGTTAGCTCCCCTTGAAAATCTATATGTGCTGTGTAAGCATTTTATTTCATTTCCTTTTAATAAAAACCTTGGGCTGAGATTGACTCAGTTACAGCGTAGAAATCCAAAGTGAAATCCACTGAAAGAATCTGGTTTGTTCTGGAATTACACTGCACCAAGTTAGATCAGAAACTGGGCACCTGTCCCTCATCTTGTTAAAGCATTTTCTTTCACAAGTGACAATTTGATAGAGAATTAGCCATTTTAGACTTTACTGGGGTAAAGTAAATATTATTGTCAGAACATGTCTGAATCCAGTTATTCTTAGAAAGATGAAGATTATAAGTGATTTTTAAAAGTGCAAAATGTTTCCAAGCATCATAGTAACAGATTTGCACTCTGAATCAAGTAGAGACCATGTTCTTATCATTCCTCTCTGGTTAGAAGTAGTCAAGAAAGGAAACGATTTTCTGGTCTTAACTTGAGGATATGTGATCTAAAAAACTCATTTGGAAACAAGACAAAGTAGCACTTTATGAAAGGCTTTTTGTACTGGATATTTCAGTGCTGATCTTCAGGCTTCTTTTCCCATCTTCTCACTATTCAGGGCTCTTGCCTGGAAGAAGGGCACATTTCTGTGGTCTAAATTCAGCATCCATTCCAATAACTATTTCACATTAAGAAATGAAACTTGAAGCAGTGATATCAGACCATTACATGTTAGTCACATGGACAAAGAGATAATGCAGATATTAAGAACAATAAATAATCAGGAAAGGTTAATTTTTTTTACTGCAGAGAACACAATCCTCTTAGATTGATATGCTTGGGACAAAACCTTCATCTTTTTCCAGCTGAACAATGTAGAAGGCAAATTAACAATGAATTTCCTCGGAAGTGGGTTATGAATATATTTAACTTGAGTTGCTTTGGGAACAAGCTTTTAAGTGGCTGCAGCCAAATACTTATTCCATTGTATCAACAACTTGTAAAGTCTAGAAAGTGCTTGCTTGTATTTAATTATCCATCTTATTGCAAAGAATATCACATAACCTTTTTCCAAAATGTCAAGACTAGGTGTATTTTAATGAAAAAAAATATTTTTACTAAAAATATATCTGAGTTTTTATTACTGTAAAAAACAGCCTGAGGAATAAATTATATTTTTTTAGAGTAAATATTGAAGTAAGGTGTTGAGATTTGCTTTATGTTCTTACCTCACACAAGTGAGAGAAAGGTCTGTGGGCTGACTGTGTTTTATGCCAGGGGAGATTCAGGTTGGACGTTAGGAAATATTTCTTCTCCAAGAGAGTAGTTAGGTGCTGGAATGGCTGTGCAGGGATGTGGTGGAGTCACCGACCCTGGAGGTGTTCAAGAAATGTTCAGATGTTGTACTGAGGGACATGGTTTAGTGGGAAACACTGGTGATATGTTGGACTGGATGATCTTGGATGTCTTTGGTTATTCTATGATTCTGTGCTCCCACTGTCGCAGTACAAGATTGGTCTTGTGTCGTGACCACTCTTGTTCAGATTCCCATTACATAAATAATAGTTTACAAAGAGAGCAGAAAGTAATGGCATAGTGCATATCACCAGGAAAATGCTTATCCTGAGTCTCAGTTTTTGTATGCTAAGTGCAGATTAATTCATGAACTCACAACTTTAAAACAAAACCCGTGAACAAATATACATTGTGATATGACAAAATATAACACAAAGTGCTCCTATGTCTAAGGCAATGTGTCTTGCTTTACTTCTTAGTGAAATAATTGGCAATAAATTAGCAACATAATAAGAAAACTGAGCAGCTTTTAAACTAAGATAGAAAAAGGAAAATCCATAAGTCCGTATATGAAGTTATGCATTTATGCATTTTGAAGTCTCAAAAAATTTCAAATAGCTTTCGGATTTTAGCACAGATATGCCAGAAACTTAGAGGAGCATGAAAAAATTGTTTTCAAATTGATGACTTCAGAGTATTTCACAAACACAGACAGACACTGGTGAAGTAAAGACTTAATTAACAGGCAGAGTAATTACTCCATTTGCTGCTTCGTGGGAAATTCTGTGACACCTCTCTCTTCCTTCCCTCCACCACCTCCCCAGCAGTAAACCACATGAGAGAAAAATAAAAATATCTCGCAATGTGATGTTTCAGTATTTGCTTCAATACAAGAGAAATAATCATTTCAGAGCTTAACTGTTTAAAAAAGGAGGTACATAAAAATACCCCTGTTGATTTCAAACAGAAGTAAAAGGGATTTCATCAGGAGCATTAAATATATGAAAGCTGTGCAATATTTCATCCCTTTTTTCCTAAATTTTATTGGAAACAGACATTTTAAAATGTTCAATAACAGCATTTTTTTCATACAACATACTTAAAGCTGCCTTAAGAAATATTCTGTAATTACTTGTGATTATGGATAAATACTGGCCAATTACTTACTAGATCGTAAAAACAAGAAGATTGGACTAATTCTTACTCCCACATGTTTGCTTTTCAGCAGGCTGTAGCTTTCTCCTGCTAACACAGTCAAACTGCCAAGAATAACGTTATCAGATTAACTTAACCTTAATTTGATTTCCAACAAAAAGAAATCCAGAAAAGAAAAAATGCAGTGGGCAGAATTTATTATGGTTCATGTACTTGCTGCACAAAAAAAAAGGCCTGTGATTAGAAACAACAAAACTGGTTTTGCTGCTGTGTACAAGTCTGTTATGAGTGCATACACAGGAGGTTGTCTGCTGTTGCCTTTTACCACTCAAAACTTTGCTAAACAAATTTTCCTCCTGTTTGTTCATGCAGAGAGGTCACAATCCTTAGTGGCTTTAGGTATAATCTGTTGCTATGGGAATGACTGTGCTGCTACAAAAGGAGGATTATGACCTTTCACTATATAAAAATGTTAGGTTTCCATTACCTTCCTGAATAGAACTAAAGCATTTTCATTGCAGTGTTGGGAGTTATCTTTACTAAATGGATGTAGGGCTAACTATCCATGTAGTTGATAAGTGTTATCCCTAGTCATTACTGATTGTGCCAGTGCTTTGATTTCCAAAAGATAATGAACAACTTAATAAAGAACTGTCAATGAAAGAACTGAAGCCTTTAACCAAGCAGTGAAAGGCTTTCACTGCTTAAAAAGGATTTATCAGTACATGACAGAGGTTGAAAAATTACCATTAGATCCTGGCATAAATAATACGAAATATAGCGAAGGAAAAACAAGAGTGAGATGTATGTGTTTTTTAATTAATGCAAATTTTCATGTTGCTTCATTTTCGTTCATTATATGATTTAAGATTAAAGAAAGAAACAAGTCATCACTTGACTGCCTATTGCAAGACATCTCTGGCCTTGACTGATAATAAAAAGGACTGAATGGTATGAAGCCTACGGAACAAGGCTCAATCACTCCCAGCAATTACTGTGTCTTATTGATAACTTGCAGCTCTATCCTGCAAATGCCATCTCTGGAACAAAGCCTGTCACAGATCAGACTGAATCCATTAAAAAGCTTTGATTAACATGTCCCTGGGGTGTGCTGGGGAAACTTTTTACGCCAAATGACAGCCTATTGCTACTGCTTCTGAATTGTCCTCCTGAAATACTCCTGTGTTTTAATCTAGCACAGTTTAAATTAAAAACAGCAATGACTTTGGGTGACCTAAATACAAGCTCCTTTTATTCATTGTGAGATTTGTCAACTGCTTGCAGATTAAGTGTTCAGAGAAGCAACAATTAACTTTAATGTGTGTTAGCTAATATTAATTATATATCTTCTGTGCTTTCTTGTGCTAGTGTACATGTGCCCAGAGAAAGGGTCATGTTTAATGTGCTCCGTTTAGTGGACAAGAAGCTCTGTGCTTGTCTTTTCTTGAAAACAAATTGTTTGTATTTGACAAGCATGACATCAACAATGTTGGCTTTCTCTAGCAGGAGATGACATTGATGTATAAATAGATTTCAGCCCTTTTAAACAGACACACAAAAGCTCCATCCTTCTGGGCCTCAAATTTCAAGAGGGCGAGGAATTGCCCTCTACACACCCAATCATTTTCCCATCATCCACTGGGGAAAACAGCCCTTATCTATTGTGGATATTATTTTTCTTTGTTACTCTGCAGCTCCTTGCAAGACATATGCTGAATAGTGTGTGTCAGGGCCAGCAGGGGATAATACATTATGAACAAAAATGGATTCCTTTATACTCTATTAAAATTCAAATTTAGAAACACCTGCAGGTATAAGAAGTGCTCGCTAGAAACCTGCTTGATGTGGTGTGCTAGAATCTCAGAAGGAGACATAAAAGAAACTCCTGATTCTGTTCACATTGAGGTCAGCGTTAAAATCACATTAAAACAACATTAAAGCGGTGCTAACTCCATGGAAAATCAGGTGTCAAAACACGGAGCCATTCGGCACAGTGGTTGTTTAGCGGCAGTTCTGATTTCCCCTGTGCTGAGCCTTTCATGAGGGCTGGGGCTCACAAGCAGTGTGTGGATGCTGCTGTGCCCAAGGGGAGCAGGTGGCAGGACTGGGAGCAGCAGAGCCCCATGCTGCAGCCCCTGTGGGGTTGGCATGGGAAGGGGCAGCCAGACCGGTGGCACAGCCCTTTCTGAAACAGGGGGTGGTGGGGAGGCAGGGGTGTGCATCACTGCAGCTGTCTTTTGGAGCCGCTGTACAAAATGGGGTGGGGTGTAAGGCTGCTCTGCTCTACTGGTAACCGTACTGGGATGATGACAACAAATGCTCTGTGCAGCATTCCAGTCTGAAGAGACAATGGTGGGAAACTATCTGCCTCCCTCTTCCTCCCCCAATAGTAACCCTTCAGATAACACTGGGGTAAGTGCTGTTTCATGTGGGCTGCACTCTGTTCTAGGCTTACATTCTGGTACAATAGCTCTCCACATCCCAAATGGGATTTATTTCCCTAGAATTGGGACGTTCAGCACAAGCACGCAGCCACCAGCCTCTGGGTTCCCTTTGAATCTTGCCATGGTTAAGCCTGTGCTTCTTTAAGGGGTGTGCATGCAGATGTTGACCTTAAGTGTGTTTTGAGTGTGAAGGAGTTGACACCATAAATCTAACTAAAGGCAGAGCAGGAACCTTGCTGAAAACAATTCTGAATAATATGCAGAGCTGTCAGAAAACAAATGCTCTTGCTATCGCCAATTTGTGCTATTTAAATAAAATGACAAAGCCATATATTTTAGCACCCCAACAATGCTATTTGTTGTCTTTGCAGATTGACCACCTATATCTGCTCGAAAACAATTGACAAAAGCCTTTCTATACGGGGTGATTGTGGCTACAAATGTGCTTTCAATGCTTCTATTACCTTTCCTTCAGCAGGTGTAACATTTTATTGCTTGATACTAGTCCCCATTTTAGAATTCTGGCTCCAAGCCTCCTTTGTTTCAATCCAGATGCCAGCTTCTATTTAAGTATTTCTTTAAAAAAAAAAAAAAAAAGGAAAAAAGAAAAACAAACATACAAAAAAACACAGCCATTTGGAGTAAAATTTGTAGAGGAAGGGATTCATTTCTGTACTTTTCTTTTTAACTGTCTTAAAGATGAAAAAGGATTTGTCAAAACCAGTAATGAGTTATCTTAGCTCTAATAGACACTACACATTTTAAAAGGCTTGTTCAGAAGCAGTTTCAAACAAAGGGAACAGAAGCAAGGAAGAACGTGCACAAGGGGCAAAATGGTTTGGGAAATATAAATCTACTCAATTATAATTCAAACAAAAGCAAGTGAGAAACTGTACTCTGCTAAGGCACTATTGGCCAAGCATCTGGGCTTTGCATTCATGCATAATTAAGCTTTAGGCAGCTGCAGGCTTCTCCAGTGTGGTGGGGCACAGGACATCACAATGCAAAGTAAGATGCATGTAAGTGCGTGCTTAAAAAAAATGTTGTTTTTATACTCAGTTTCAGCAATAAATAAAAAGAAAAACCTCAGCAAAAAGGAAAAAAAAAACAACAACCAACAACTATTCCAGATGTCAGTGAAATGTGAGCAGGGATTCACAGAATTCCCCTCCCACTCTTGCTATGTTATCTGTATTTTAATTTTAAGCTTCCACAATGTATTAAATCAAAGCAAGCAAGAAGCACTGAGCGAGTTTCAGGTCACTGTGATTGCAAGGAAAGCAATATTTTAAAAATGTGCACTTATCTGTTAGGGTATTGTGATGTGCAGATGGTAGCTTCTAAGGATATTAAATGTTCAAGAAAGATAAAGTCTCTCAGTGGAATTTTTAACTTAAGCTTTAAACCCAACACTGTCTTGCTTATAGAAGCTGTTCTCTTTCTCTATTACAAATCACATTTGTCATAAAGGTGGAGAAGGCAGCATATTGTGATGTCAACCACTGGCAAATCTTTGTTAGTTGTTGTCCCAGCTGTGATGATCTCAGAGTATATTGTCATGTGTAAAGAATTCGCCTATATTTTTACTCTTACAGTCTTTTGAGACTGCTTCAGTTCAGGAAGGCTGCTATGCTGCATCCTACTAATTGTGTTAAACCTCTGAAAAAGACTTTCTAAATGAGTATACATCTTAGTTATCATGGGACAGAGAGAAATAGGTTGCTAATGTACAGGAAGTCAAATATATTCAATTTTACAGACTTAGTTTTCCTTTTGTAAAGATACCATTTGTCTAATGTGACAAAGGATCAGAGTTTCTTCTTGGAAATTTTAGTATGATTAATCACGCATGGATGGGAAATGTAAAGTCACAATAGCCTGGAGACAGGACAAGTACAAGTCAATTAGTACTCAATTCAGTTCTTCTGTGTGAAACAATGTAAACACGAAACAAAATACAAAGATCTGTAATTCTGTGGAAGATGACAGGAACAGTTCTGTTTGCTGTGCACAGAAGTCTTAACAAAGGCTTTGCTAGTTGTGAGTGAAAATAAAGGGAAAATGAACAGGAGGATATAAGAAATACATCTCCCCTACCGACAAGATGGCAAACCGCTAGAGCTAATGCTGAATTTGCTGTCTTCAGAGATCTGTGTTGCCACCAATTGCAGGATATTTAAGTGGTTATCATTTGTTCATTTGTTTTGTTTATAAGTAACAAAAAACTGAAAAGATTCAGCTTTATGTCCTAGATACATATTTCTTTTCTGCAGTGTAGATTTTAGCAGAATGGTAAAGCTATGACTTTATTTTTCTTTGATATACATTTAATCGCATGTTTATGACAAAATATTGTAATGATAAGATCTTTGGTTTTGTGCTCAGCCTTCTTTTTTGATCATCCTCGCAGATGAAGATCTAAATAGAAGGCCAGCAATTAAAGAGTAAACCAAGACAGTAAAAGCAGAATGGGGTGAAGTTAAGGTTAATTGCATTTGTACATACGGTAATTATTTTATCAGTTCTGCTGTGCTGGTCAGTCATAATTCTTTGTTTCATCTTTCTCCTTTTCGTACATGATTTTCCAGAGTGGTTACTTTCCGTATGAGTTTAAGTGAGGCAGAGTACATGGCAATATCATGTATTTTTGGAGTTTCAGGAATATTGGGTCTTGGTTTACTGTGAAGCAAACAGACCACAATTTCCAAAACAGCCTGTAGAATTAGAATGCTTTTCACATTAGTAATTTTAATATAGCTTAACTAAATCATGAACATTTGGACTTACTTCTTGGGTGTTAAAATGATCTTGGTGATGGTTCATGTGTGTCTGTGTGTGACAGAAGTGAGAACTGGTGTAGCTGTTACTCACATGGGGAGGGCATCTTAAAAGGCAGTAATCAATCATATTTATTTTCACAAAATGGGAAGTATTGCTCTCTTCTGATGTTAGTTATGCTGATGTAAATCTGCAGCTATTTCACTGATGTCATTTAGAATAACCACTGAAACCAGTGAAAATATTTCAGACGCACATACTGGCATCTGAGATGATTATTCTGCTTGACTCGTTCAGATTACTAGTGGAAGCCTTTCGGATAGGCTGTCAGGCAGCTAGGCAGCCTGCTCGTAACCACTGCATGAGCTTGTTGTTGCCCAGCTTTTCCCTGTAGTATTCTGTATGGTGGCTGATGGCCTGTTTATCCTGCCCACTCATGTCTCCTTGCATGGCAGCTCTGCCCCCAGTGTATCAACTTCTCACCCTGCCCTCAGCTTGGGTGTGCTTGAACTGGCTGAGGATCCACTTTGTCCCACTGGCCGGGTTGTTGATAAAGAAGTTAAATATTTCCTGAGACAGTTTTGACCCCAAAGCATGCTTCTCTTAACTGGCTGCCAGTTCAACTTCAGATCACGGACCACTATCCAGTCAGCCCAAATGCCCACTCTTTTTTGTCCATATTTTCTTCCTATTAACCATCACGACTTTTATGTTCACTGTTTGCCCAGAATTGAAGTGAGGCTGACCGGTCCATACTTTCAGATCTTACCTCATGCCTTTTTTAGAATATGTGCCAAACATTTGCTTTCTTCCAGACACTGAACCCAAACCTCCACAGCCTTCCAAGGAACACAAGCTGGCAGTAACACTGTTCAGCTCTTTCAGCATCTTTAGACACATCTTTTCTAGGCTATCAACCTCTTTGCATTCAATGCAACTCTCATGCAGTTCTCCTCCACTGCAGGTAATAGCTCTCACCCTGAAGTTTGCTGCTCACTACTGAGAATGGGGAGGCTTGAGAGCAGATGTTGCAAGTAAGACTGAGGGAAAGGAGGTATCTCTTCAACAAACAAAGGTGTTTCTTGAACACGTGTCATGCAAGGTGCAGAAAGGCAAGTTTTCTTCTAGGGTTATTTCTACTATTTATCTAAATTAACCAAGGTGAAAGATTCAGGAAATATAATCAAATCTATTGCACAGGCAAAATTAAATGAAGATACTAGTAAACATCTTTTCTGTGGGAATTGCATTCTGCTTTGGAAAGATACTTCAGGGAAAGGCACAACATTCTAGGAGTACTCCTGTGTTAGCTCTATTCATGTGTTAAAATGAACAAGTGGCTGAGCTGACTAGATCCATACAGCTGAATTTGCTTCAAAGTTATGCTAATTAACAAGGAGATAAATGACACAAATCAATACTTCTCACCTAAACTGCAGGCCTGATACTCATTTGATTATTATTTATTTCATTGTCTGTACACCAAAGCATAATAATGCAGGTTTCAGACTATGTTTGAGACTATGCACCATGTATTTCATCACAAGTTTTCATTTCTCTTTTATCACTGACAGAGCTGAGCAAATGATAAGCCTGAGAAACCTAGAGAGCTGGTGGAAATTTCTAGAAGGAAATGGCCATAATTGTCTTACTAATGGTACTACGTGAGATCTATGGGAAACTCATCTCTTAACAGGATTATCTCCTTTTGCACAGCTCAGTCAAGAACAATTCTCCTCAGGTTGTAATTAAATCCCCTAGAGGAAACAGAGAATACATTTATAAAACAGTAATTCCCGACATTTCTACTGACAATGTGTTCTCTTTTCTGTCTCTGTACTTTCAGCCATGCATTACATAACTTATTAAATATAATAACAATTTAAACATCTCATATATTTCCATATTTGTTTTATGTTTTGTAAGCAGCTCAAAACTAAAGGCATAAATTAGGGATTTCTCATTCTGAACATGGCAGACCTTTCCCTTTTTTAAAAAGAGTAGTTTCTCTTATGCAAAATGATCTAGAAATGGCATTGTTAGGAATCAAGTTAACCTCTATGAAAATGATGGACAGACAACAATTAAGAAGACTATATAAAACTCCTTGTCTGTACTCAAGTAGCTGAAATACAAGTGTTGTGAAGAAGAAATGGAATCACAAACAAGGAGTTGTCCAGGGGCTCTCGACACTGATAAAGCAAATACGCAATGAAAGCTCAAAGTGGTAGAACAGTTTTTATCTGCAAGTCTTGGAGACAGGAAGAAAGATGAGGAATTCATAAACAGTGACAGATATGTACCCTGAAAGAAAAAGCCCAGAAGGATATACCTTTTGGAAAGGATGTTGTCCCACGGAGGCCACATCCTGTTGTTAGATTCCTCATATGTTAAAGTAAGCAGGACTAATTATTGTCTGCGAGTAGAAAAGATTACAGCAGAGATATGTCCAATTCCTTTTTCAATTTCCTCTCTAACAGAAACAGCTTTTAATGTGCAGTGACTGTTTTCTGGTTTTATTTCACTTGTAGAGGAGAACAGATTTTTTTTTTTTTCTGCTGACTGAATGCATTTAAGCATTGCAACATAGATTTGCGTTTATGAGTGTTTGTGTGTTTGTGTATTCATGAGAGCGAGACTACTTATATATAATAAGTAGTGAATAATTCATAACAAATATTACAATTATTTGTGATGCAATGGTACAATTATTTACTTTTATTGATGTTTCCGTAATTCAGAAGGTGCCTAGGTTACAAATTGTTGAAGGATGCAAAGTAGACTAGGAATGTAATGTATGTTCTTGTACTCTACACACATTTCCTGTGTGTACTGCTGGAGGCAGCTACAAAAGGGCAGTTCTCATGCATTCTGCTGCATGCATGCTCCTAATTGTTTGTAGAAGAAATTAATTGATTTAGAATCAACAGGTTTGACTACTTTGGGGGTTAGAATAAGTAATACTGCTTTGACCACCCAAGCAAACTGATTAAATTAAAGGCTTTTGTAGCAGTTTTATACAGGATATTTCTGGTATGTCTCTCTTAGGCGCAGTGTACAAGCTTTCTTGCATCAGTGACTGGAAACCCTAATCACTTTTTCACTCTGACTCATTCTTGTTATACTTCTGAGATGTTACATATCAAGGCTGTTATCAGAGAAGGTCACTGCCTATTTTATTTACAGAAGTTTCAGAGTTGCTCTGTGGTCTGAACATAAAATCTGTGTGTGATTGTGAAGTTCTTCAAAGGACTTCTTCCACAGATCCAGAATGAACATATTGTTATCTTCATTGAATTGAGAACTTTTCACAGCCTTCATAGACATTTTTAGCTCTTACAAGATGCATAAAAGGGGGAGGCTCAAAAGGCATCTTTTATTTTAGCTCTATCTTTCCTAACTACAGAGCAAATACGTTCAGTAAAAGAAGTTACTGTAATTGTAAAAAGCTGGGTTTACTGTCACAGAAGTAACTACAACTGAGTGGCCAGCATTCAACACAAAAAGTCATATTGCGTGTCATGTCAAGCAACAATCTAAACTCACACTGGAAAGAATTACTCAGTGTAACTTGGACTGTTTCTGTCGGTGCCTAGCTGAAGCTTATTTGAAGTACTTGTACATAGAACTCTGTACATTATTTTTCCAGCCTATACTGTATATGAAATAAAATTACTAAATGGAGATATGAGATACAGATTGATCCTTGTCTTTTGTACTTCTTCATTTTGTTTTTTAATTGACAGAATTCTTTTTCAGTAAGTATAAGAAAACCATAGGGTTTTTCTTCAGTGAAGTTAATAATATTTTACGAACCAAAATATATTTTTCTTTTAAGGTATTTAACATGTGTAACAATTAAGAAACAACAAAGCGACTTAGTTACAAAACTATACTATTTCTGGGAATAGTTCAATTGTGTTGGAACAACTTACTCTAGATGTCATTTCCAAGCAAGTGGAAGAAAAGAAGGTTGTCAAGAATAGTCAACATGAATTCACCAAGGGAAAATCATTCTTGACCAACCTGGTAGCCTTCTGTGATGTCATTGCTGGCTGGGTAGATGAGGGGAGAGCAGTGGATGTTGTGTACATGGAATTTAGTGAGGTGTCTTATGCTGTCTCCCATAACATTTTCATAGGTAAGCTTAGGAAGTGTGGAATAGATGAGCAGACAGTGAGGTGGACTGAGAACCAACCAACTGGTAGAGCTCAGAAGGTTGTAATCAGCAGCACACAGTCTGGCTGGAGGCCTGTAGCTAATGGTGTTCCACCATGGTCAGTACTGTCTTGTTAAAAGTTTTCATCATTGACCTGGATAAAGGGATAGAGTCCATCCTCAACAAATCTGCTGGTGATAAAGAGCAGGGAGGAATATCTGACCAGAAGGCTATGCTGCTATTCACAGAGTCCTGAAGAGACTGGGGAGTTGGACATAAAGAAACTTAATAATGCTCAGCAAAGGCAAATGTGGACTCCTTCTCCTGGGGAGGAATAACTGCATGTATCAGCACAAGATAGAAGCAGATCTGCTGGAAAGGAGCTCTTCCAAGAAGGACCTTGGTGTTCTGGGGAATGACAGCTTGGCCATGAGCCAGCAATGTGCCATTGTGGCCAAGAATGCCAGTGGTATCCTGCAGTGCATCAAGAAGAATGTGGCCAGCAGAGTGAGGGAGGTGATCCTTCCCCTCTGCCCTGGTGAGGCTACATCTGGAGCACTGTATCCAGTGCTAGGCACCATAGTTCAAGGCAGACAGGGAAATTTCAGAGTCCATTGCTGGGCTACAGATATGGTTAGGGGACTGAAGAAAGGCTCAGGAAGGCTTCCTGAATGAGGAAAGGCTGAGAGACTTGAGGTTGTTCAGCCTACAGAAAACAGAGGTGGTATCTTATCAACAATTATAAATATGTGCTGGGTGGGTGTCAACTGGATTGTGTCAGGCTCTTTCCAGTGGTGCCCAGTGACAGAACAAGGGGCAATAAGCACAAACTGGAACCTAAGAAGTTCTTTATAAACACTGGAACAAGATGCTGAGAGAGGTTGTGAAGTCTCCTTCTCTGGAGATAGTCAAGACCTGCCTGGATGTTTTGCTACGTAATCTGCTGAAGAAAACCTGCTTTGGCAGGGAGGTTGGACTAGATGATCTCAAGAGGTCCCTTCCAAACTCTACTATTTTGTCATTCTCTGAATTTTTATGCAGGATATTATTGGGTTTTTATTGGTTTTGTTGTTGCCATGCTGCAGAATATGAAAGAAGATATTTGAAATAACTGTAAAGAAAAAAGAAGAATAGCTTGATGTAGCTCAGTCTCTAAGCAAGCTGAAGTGTTACTGCCACTGAGTTCATTAGAAGAGATTAAAGATTGAATGCAAAGACAAGGGAAAAATGTGATTTTTATATGTTTGATCATATCAGAGCTTTTAATAACTTCTTAACTTTAACGAGGAATCCTGTGCTTTCCACCATGTTGCCTTCCTTTCCAGGAGGTAATCTAAACCTTATTTGATCATTTCCCGGATAACAGCATCATCTTGTGTGGTTTAATTTCATATGCTCTGTTGAAGTAAGACTATTTTGGGATAGTACTTCAATACAGTGTAGAGATAACATGATTCCTGCCTCCTGCTGAATCCCCGTTTTAAGAAATGTGTTCCTACCTCATTCTGAGTTGTATTGCTATTTTCAGGAATTGCAGTCTTGGAGTTAGGCTGAAAGTATACACTTTATGTTATAGATGAAATCAACTTGAGAGGCATTTCCCCTTGAAAAACTTCTGCTGGTAGAAAGATAATTAAAAAAACAACAACTTCAAAGCCTGTAATGAACACAAGGTCATGTAATGAGAAGGGCCTTTTAGAAAGTGGATTGTATTAATAAAGACAAACGTCCAAAGTTTTTGTTGATCTAATGCCATGTCTGTAACTGTGACAAAACTCCACAACAGAGCTTGTTGGAAAATAATGTCCCCAGCTAATACAATCTTGAGGTAGCACTAAAGACGTAAGACCAAATCATCGTTAACACAGAATCAGAGTTGTCAATATTAAAGGGACTTTTGCATGCGTATTTGAGGGTCACTTTTAGTTTATAGAGCCCTGCTCCTATTAGCTCTACCCTTGCATGTAAGAAGGCTCCCAATAATTCCTGCAGTCATTACTGCAATTAGACTTGTAAGACTGATTGGCAGTTCAGTTAGCAACTGTGATGAAAAGTCCTTTGCCATCAAATGAACAGAAAATTAGTGACTTTTGAGGATTAAGTTTTATATCCTCCTTTTACCCTCTGCCAATATCAAGCCTAAGAGGTCTATTTTTTTTTTTTCTGAAACCAAATTATGACAAGAAGTTGTGAGATGATCTGCAGTAAGTAGGCGCTATGACTTTGCTTAGGGCTCCTGATCTCTGACTGATGAAATTAAAATATTGGTTCCATATTTTTACAAGTATGGCAATTTTAAACTGCATTGACTAAAAAAAAAAAGTGCCAGTAAAAATAAAGAGTGCAAGAACAAACTGCCTATGGCAGACATATCTCACTGCGTGTTTGTGCAGTGCTTTAAAATATGTACAGCATTCTTGCACAGTTCCTAAAGTATAGTCCTTATGAAAGAACAGGTTTTTCTGATGCATAAGGGTCATTGATAAAGATTGTCATTCAAAGATAGGACATCTTTCAGTCACAATTTCTGCAGTTACTCCATGCTGTTCTCAGACTTGGTTTCCATCTTCAAGTAAGCTGTACTTCTTCCTTTTCATTAAGCCCATCTGTATAGCTAATGCGAGCAACAATCTTATAGCTAGACGTCAAATGTGCTTTACTGAGCTCTGCATTCAATGTTGCTTTTGTCAAGCATGTGAAAATGGTCTGTTTCATTCCATCAGTTCTCCTACCTTCCTCGGATATTGAATCCTGAAGATATTTTGGCTAATTTTATAGCAGATGTGTTTTTCATCTGCATTATATTACTTCTCCTCCTGAGTTGTCAGAGATGCCAGTACACTCTCCTACACCAGTACATTATGCCTCATTTACTAGGATTAATAATAAATTATTGCTCACCACTAAGACCGTGTAGGTCTAGCTGTGACACAATACTGCTGCAAGCAGGCAACTTTTTATATTCTTCATTTTGGAAAGAAAGACAAGAAGAATACAGCTGTCCAAACAGACAAAACAGAAATGGGCAGCCTGAAAGCCCCATTCCTCTACAAATCTAAAGACTGAATCTCTGTTTGGGCAACATAAAAAGGTTGGACTGGTAGAAATGTTTGTTTACATAATTTTGCTTCTTAGGACTGAATTTTATGTCATCATTATTGAGAACTCAAGCCCTTGCTCCTTCCAGATTCACATAGGACTCAGTGGAAAGCCTGTGTGGCTGAACTCACTTATTCAATGAATAATCTTGGCAAACTCAAGCTCTGAATTAAAGTTTTAAGTGAGATGTGAAGGAGATCAGCTCACTTAAAACATAATATACACATAAATTGGGTAAATTTCCCTCGATTCAGAGAAGAGGGAACGGTATTTCCAAGGCTTCCATAATCTCATCCTGTTTGAAATAATTCAAATAAGTACCTGCAAGGTCCTGTATATCTCTATAGTGATTATGAAAAGTGTCTAGACAACAGACTTGGATACATCTGAACAGCAGAAGTTTAAAGTTA
Source organism: Numida meleagris (assembly GCF_002078875.1). Lineage (NCBI taxonomy): Eukaryota > Metazoa > Chordata > Aves > Galliformes > Numididae > Numida > Numida meleagris. Next base: position 73,831,347 of record NC_034438.1, read on the forward strand.
GAGGATCTGAATGTTACTCACGTGGATAGTTACTTAAAGGTAACTTAGGCATGAGAAATCAGGTTTCAGAGCAACTGAGGTGCCCACATGTACATCACTGGTACCGTCAAGTGAAGAGTTGTTAAATTAGTATGGGAGATGGGAATGAACCTGCATTAAATACTGACTGGCAGGAGGGGAGATTCATACCTAAAAAGCCTCCTTTGCATGCTGCTTCCCAGGAGGCGAGGACTTAGTTAATCTCTTTACACTCTTTCTGGCAAGGGTCAAGACCCTACCTGCTAAGGCTCCAGAAAAAAGTTGTTAGAAAATTATGTATTGTGCTCATCTCTCTTTTGAATTATGTTTATATATTCTGTGATCATAGGCCATTCACATTTATTAAAAAATCCATTGTTTCTATCATCTGAAAAGGGGCATTTGCCTTTTACATATTGCCACAACAGATGTGAAAAAGAGATTTAACACAAATGACCCTAACTCTTTACTACCATGACACACTGAAGTACGTATTACTACCAGGATTAATGTAGTTCGATGTAATTATAACAGTGAGAACTTGCTGCTGGGACTTACACTCAGTCTGCAAAGAGACACAGTCTTTCTTTGTTTCTGGAAAGCAACTGTTATTTTAAAAAAGAATACAAGCTTACATGGATAATCAAAAGTCATCTGTCCTTGTCACAGAAAATAATAAAACCTGAGATTTCACTGAATGTTAGTGAAAACAATTTGTAAGTATCCCCAGGCCCAAAATGAACGCTACATTTAAAGTCACAGGCTGACAAACAGAAGAATGGCAAAAAAAAAAAAGAAAAGAAATAACAGCAACAACAACAAAATCAATACTAATACTGAAAAACAGCTGGTTAAAATAAAGTCTCGCATTAACGAGACTGGAACTTCCATGTTAGGAAGCTGATTTTGACCTGCACACATGATAAATAAATAAATAGTTTTAAAACCCCACAGCAGACATAACAAAAAACTAAAACAAATGAATTTAAATAAGAGGTCTTTTAATTCATTCTTGTGTTTTGTTCTCATTTTTCAAATTCAAAGTTATAGTAAAATCAATATTTTATTGAAAGTTAGCTAAATATCACTGTCTTCCTAAGTAAATATTTAACTCCTGGCAGAAGGTTTAATGAAGACTCATGGGATTAACTTAAGAAAATACCCATGATTGGAGTGATTATTACAATTAGACCCATTCATGTCAGTGTTCTGTGGTTCTATTAGATAGTTTTACCAAAGCTAGTGGGATTAATGCAAAAGAAATGCCCAAATTTGAGGTCATTATTGCAATTAGGCTTGTACATGTCGACATTTCATGGTTTTATTAGAGAACGATTAATGCTTTTATGCTGGAGCAAGGAGTTTATTGACTGCTCTAGGCCACATTGTCATCAAATCAGAATTTAGATGTAATACAATAATATTCCCATAATTGATGCAATCAGTTATGCTAAAACAGCTCTTACCACCCTAAAGTGTGGAGGTTTGCTTCCTATACAAAGCTATGAATTCCCATCTTGCCAAAATATTAACTAACAAGAAGCATCAGCCATGCATGACAAATGTATACAAAGCATTAAGATACAAAATCCAGAATGAATACGTGTAGATAGATTTGGACTAGTCAGTTCAGTCTTCTATATATAGTGAGAGGGAATGAAAAGACATTGACAACCTACAGAGTGATCTCCGTTACTAGATTGCAGATAACCAGACACAGAAAGAAGAGAGGTGTGTGTGTTCTATAGTAGATCCTACTGTTTAGCTGTATAATCATCTTTGCTATGCTACTGAAAAGGAAAAAAGTATTTGTGTAAAATAAATAAATAGATAAAAACAGGCAGATTCCCAGGCTTGAGGCTTGTTTTGTATATTCTAACAGGAAGACTGTGATTATAACTGAGGTAAAAAGGCTCCAAGAGAGCCATTTCAGTTCATGAATATTCTCAAGAGCCAACTGATTGACAATTACTATTCCTCCTTGCCAGCTTTCTCTTTATAACCTGATATAAAACATAGAGTCAGAGAAAAACAGTTTTCTATCTGTAAATTCTTCTCTTGTTGCTGGAGAGAGTCTTAGGGCCATTTCTTCAGGCTGCTGTAGTCTATGCCATCTAAGACATTCAAGTATTTACATAGAACTAGAGAATTTTAATCTGTTTTTCTACCTTTTCTTCTATCCCCCATTTATGTGCTTTGTGGCATTAGATAATAGGTATACTTAGCTTAGTAACATGAAGACTGAGTGGACCTCGTACAAGGTCAAAACATAAGGTAGCAAACTATGTGGTAACCATCTGAGTCACAGAATCACACAATCACAGAACTGTAGGGGTTGGAAGGGACCTCTGGAGATCATTGAGTTCAACATCCCTGCAAAGCAGGCTCCCCAGGGCAGGCTGCACAGTTGCCGTCCTCCAGATGCACTGGAGGACCTTAACATTCTTTTTATATTGTGTAGCCCAGAATTGCACACAACATGCAAGGTGAGTCTGCACTAATGCTAAATATAGAGGGAGAATCATCACTTTTTGTCGGCTGGCTATGCTGTATTGAATGCCGTTTGCCCTCTTGACTCCCAAGGTACACTGCCGGCTCATGTTGAACCTACCACTGCCAGCATCCCCAGGTCCCTTTTTGCTGAGCTACTTTCCAGCCACTTGTCTCCTAATCTGTACCTGTGACCTCTGCAGAACCTGGAATTTTCCTTTCCTAAACTTAATTCCACTGATGATTGTCCAGTGCTCCAGTGTGCGTCTAGATTTGCCTGTGGAGCCTCTCATCCCTCCACAGACTCAATGACACTACCCAATTTAATACAATAAGCAAACACATTGAGGATGAATTATACTTCTGATAAAGGTAGTTGATTAAAATATTGACCAAAACTGGCCCTTACGTTGAGCCCTGGGGAATGCCACTAGTGACTGGCCACCAGACAGGTAAGGACACATTCACCATGACTCTGCGAGCCCTGCTATTCAGTCAGTTCCTGACCCAGGGTAGCATGAACCTCTTTGTCTCTCAGTTGGACAATTTGTTGATAAGGGTGTTGAGAGGTATGGTATATAAAACCTTACTAAAATTCTGAAAGATTACATTTGCATATCAGAAAGATTATCACTCCCTTTCTTCTCTTGATCAACCAAGCAGGCAACCTTACAAGATCAAGTTAGTGAGGTAGGAATTTTGCTTCCTGAAGCCATGTGGCCTATGCCTGATAAATGATTTACCTATAAGTGCCTTTCAATTGCACTAATGATAGTCTCCTCCATAGCTTTTCAGGATACTGAGATTAGACTAAGAGGTCTGTAGTTTTCTGTTTTGTTTCTCATACTTCTCTTGTAGGTCGGTGTAATGTTGGCTTGCTTCAAGTCAGAATGAATCTCTCTGGACTCCTAAGAACTTTGATAAATTTTTGGAAAGGATACAGCTATCATGTTTCCTAATTACTTTAGTACTGCAGGGCAAATTCTGTAAGGCTCCATGGACTTATGGATATTCAACAAATACAACAGATCCCTTACAATTACTGTGAGCACAGATGGAAATTCACTTCTTCCCCAGTCATGATCCTACAACCCAGAGGACAGGGCAGCCCAACATCATTAATCAAATGATGTTGTATTAAAAACTAAGGCAAAAAAGGCATTAAATCTCTGTCTTTTCCTCATCCTTACTTGATAGATGATTATCTTCATCAAACACCAGCCCAGTGTTTTCTTCAGCCCTTTTTGCTGTTTACATACTTAGAAAGATTTTTCACTATGTGATGCACACAGGCCAGTATCAATGCCAGCTGACAATAAAATAGAAACTATCAAAACATTCAAAATTAGAACAAAGCCAATAAATAAAAATTACCCATCTAATTTTTATGCTCCCATTTTTATATCGCTCTTGTGAGTGTTTTGCTGATGAATCAATTATTTGAGAACGTTTGGGTTAGTGACACCATGATGCTCACAGCAGCTTAGAAATCCAAGGTAGCTTAAAACTTCTTGAAACTAACACTCTCCTTAGAACCAGTACTCTGCTCTAAAGCACAGATCTGAAGCTGTAAAGTTTCCCCAGCCTTCAGACTTGCTGGAGCTCACAAAGTGTGAGCATGACTTGTTACCTAGGAGATCTGAATCTGCTCACTCCTTTCTCCTTTTTTTCTTCCCACTATATAGTGTAAGACATTTCTTGTCAAATGAGAGAAAGGTGTTGAAGGTTTGCTTTTTGCTACTCTTCTCACCAATTGTCAAATGCAAGCTGTATGGATTTCCTTGCTTTCTTTTTCACCTTCCCAGCCAACACTTACGTGTTTCAACTTAGGAATTCCTGAAGTGTGCAAGTGGAACAGTAGATTTGGAAAAGAATCTCTCTACACAAAGTTATTTTTTCCTTCAGATGTGAATTTTCCTGCAAAAGTTATCTTGATTTGTCTGACTACACAGAAAAAAATGGTACTATATCCACCCCTATAGTGTGATAAAAACCTAGCATAGAGTTTACACAGCATAAACCACTTTGTGGACATGTTTACATAAGTTGTCTGAGGATGTTTTTTCTTTACCTTTAATTCCTTCTCAAGTGCATAAACTTAACTGAAAATGTAATGGGTATCTATAGAATTTCCATATAAAATATGGAAAGAATGGACAGTGTATTCTTGTAAACTTGATTTCCTCATTTCATTGCTCACCTCATAGCAGATAAAATCTGAGATGGTGAAAAATAAGATGACATGTCTCATGGAACTCATTAGTAAGGATCTTACTGGAGATTACAGTGGACGCATCACGCAATTTGGAATTTTTGAACTTCAAGTGTTCTAGGAAGTGAAAACAGTGAGCATTGCAGTAATCCAGGATTTGAACAAATTTCAATAGTTCCTGCTGGCAAGTTGTTAGCTATAAACCACTAACCTATAACAGTGTAATTTCAAATAGGACAAATTCAGCAGATTCCAAAACAGGATGAGAAACCAGTTTAAGAATGTGGAAAAACAATGGATCATACATATCCAAACCACTATTTTTATAGTTTTGTGGCCTTCTTTTTTTTTGTTTTAATAAAAAAAAAAAGAAATTTTGTTACTTATATACATTAAGTATGTTATGTATTTCATATGTGACCCGAGGCAATTCCTATTCATTCAATGTGACCCAGACAAGCTAAAACCTTGGGCACCCATGCCATAGATGACCACAGTCAGTTGATGTTTCTGCCAGACTTATTACCATCACAGCCATTACATGTGCAGACCTTTTACCTTTGGTGTAAAGTCTTGAGGCAAATTGCAAATCTCCAGGGACTGCGGCTTTAAACCAGTGCTGCAGACCTGCTGAGCTGTCACTGCTTTTCTTGGACTTCTGGGTTTTCTGGGGGAGTAGCTGTGTGAAGCAGGAGAGTTGAAATACACCCTCAGGGGTAATGTCAACAATTCCTTAAACTGTTCCAGTTAATTCTGTCAGGTCTGGTCAGGTCTCATAGGAATGAACACAACGTATGAATTAAATTACTGTATTTCTATTGGATTTTTTTTCTTAATGCACGGGAGCACTTTTATTGAGATGAAGTTTTATAAACATTGTATTCAGTGTTAGTGGCAAATACACGTGATTTGCAGTACTGCGATGCTGTGCAAGATTGTGTTCAGGTGGCAGTGCCACATATCTACCTACTAGAGATCTAAGTGGTGATGTGTAGCTGTAATTTATCACGGGTACAGAATGGGAAGTGGTTTTCAAATTCAAACAGTGCAAACTCTTGTCTTCATTACGCCAATTTCTCTTGCCAAAGCAGTTAACACCTCTCTGCAAATGCAAGAATAAAATCAAATAAAAGCTACTCTTGCTGACAAACTGACATCTGTCAAATGTAATTTCCCATAATAAGGAACCTCATCCTTCGGGAATATTTTTAGTCCTATTATTTTTACATCAGAGCTTTTTATCAGCTCTTTTCCCCTTCCTTTATTAGCAGCTCACAGATGGCACTTTATTTATATTAGTTTCAGTTTGAGATTTAGTATTTTACAGTGTAACATGCCAGAAGGGTTAGAGTAACCACAGGGTCTGTCAAAAAACTCAGTGAACTGCAGGACCTGCTGTAGGGGGTGGAGCAGCTGCAGGACCTGTCATTGAAGTAGTGCAGAAGTGATTGTGGCAATCAGTGTGCTAAATGGATATTTCTTTAAATGCTGAATTGCTCTCATCTTTCCCTTTCCTTCAGCACCCTGCTAGATATTTGCTAGGCAGAAAGAGTTAGTTACATCTTTTAAGGTGATTAGTGGTCCCTCATCTCTGCTGGACTGTTGCTGTAGCTTCAAGAGCAAACAAAGCACACATTTTCCTATAGATTTACCTGTCATCGCCATAACTGGATAGAAGCTTTGACAGAATCTCTTTGTATGGACACTTTCAGACTTTAAGTCTGAATCTTGGTGTCGGCAAATGACAGTCTTTAGGACCGTATTACACACAGCTTGGTTATAAATCACATGCTTCACCACTGGCTTTATTCACTTAAAGGGAAAAAGCATTTTGTAGTTATTTTATTTTCAATTTTCATGCTCGATTTCACAGTCTCAGTGGTATGTTATGAAACATTGTGACGGATGGATCTCATGGAATAATCTTTGATCGTTCCCTGTGTTGGTGCTGAAAATAAACAATAGGAAACCTTCCCTCTGTCATCTCAGATGGAATGTTAACGCAAAAAAAATGTTATGTCTGCATTAAAATAAATTTTCCTTGATGATGAATTTTATTTAATCTGTATTTTATTCAATCTAAAACAAATATTGTGCTGAAAACGTGTCCAAAGCATAAAGAAAACCAATAATAACTCAAAGATAGCAAAACCTCATGTAAATACATTTCAAGGTAGTAAACCATTCTGCAAATTTCAGTAAATTTAGATAAACTGCTTGTATCTCAGTGGAACTTAACAATAGAAAATCCACAGAATGTTAAGATGGTGTGTAAGGATACTGATGGCAAACTTAAAGGAAAGAAAGAAAGAAACTATAACATAACCCCCATCTATTTCTGACATGTTGCAACACCTGGATTATTCCAGATTTTCTTCCTTTAATCTATTTTTAACCTTGGCTCTGACCAGTATGTGAAAATAAATAACATAAACAAATACTCTTTCATTTTAATAAAGTGCATTTGATAGCTTTCATAACTCAGTTATAGTTTTTTAAATTGTCTAAAAAGTATCCAAAGAGGATAATACAGCAATACAGAAAAATGTAGGCTTTCTATCCCACCACTGTTAAGGCCTTGTGTTTAACAGAGCATCCTCTAGTGCAGTGGTGCAGAGGCTCTGCTGGTGGGGTGTATCTGGTTCTGTGATTCCATGAAAGACATCGCATTTAAGCACAGGCACACTGATGCAGCCAGAAGACTGCAGGCTGGGCCGAGGGCAAGCAAAAAAATAATTTCCATTATGTTTAATCATGTACTGTGCATTCAGATTCTACCTGGCTAAATTAACTTTCAAAGCTGAAAGTCTGGCTTAGTTGGAGTTAAGGAGGAAAATCATAAGCTTTATTAGGCAACATTGAGAGGTGTAAAGAACCCAAAATGTCCAGCAGCCAAATCCCTCTTGAATTACACAGAGGAAACAATAAACTTTTTTGAGCTGCACCAGCACTGATTGGAAGTTCAGAATTTATTTATGCAGTAGTTTCATAAAAGCAAGGAAAAAAAGAATGAAAAAAAAGAAAAATGAAAAAAAGAATAAATCCTACCTCCTTAATCATTCTTTTGATTTGCAATTTTGGGAATTAACATTTGTTTCCTGGAATTTCCACCTCTGTGGATTAGACTGTTGTTCTGAAGAATAACCCTCATAATAACTTAGCTGCTATAGTACTAAGACACGTTGAGAAATAACCGCCTTCACTTTATAAATTGTATCAGTGAATTTGTGATTGAGGAATATTCAAATCGGAAGTCATCTCTGACCACTGGTTCCAAATGTTGCTAGCTAGTTATTATTCTTTGTCACTGGGAGAGAAAGACAATCCTACACTGATACAGATATTTAGAGATTTTAAAAGAGAAGAAAATCACCTTACCTTTTCACACTACAGAATTATCTTTGAGGCTTGATTTTAAAAGAAAATGAGAACAAATATATTTATAGGTTCCACTGAATGGAGTGAGTGTAACCTCCAACAATAACAAGCATAGAGACCACAAAGGTTCAAGGGGGTTGTCTGTTGTAAAACCAAACATGAGGGAAGGGGAGGAAAGGTGTCTTCCTTGAGTGTTTAAATACATACTGAGTAAGCTCTCAGCACACAAACAAGTAATTAACTGTTTTAAATTATGTTCCATTCCCCCAAGCCAACTTTGTTTTGCCCTTGAGTGTAGTTGGTGAGTTTTCTCCTTATTTTGATCCCTGAATCTTCTCACTCGTATCTTTGTGTTTCCTCCCACATCCCACAAGGTTGCAATCGGTTTGAAAATGAGAGACTGTGCCACTGCTTAGATGTCATCTGGGGTTAGCCTACCAAATAGTAATCTCACAAAAAATCAGTGATAAAGAGTAGAAGATATGGACGCAAAAATCAGCTTTTATCAATTATGTTTTCTCCTCTTCAAATTCTTCACATTTGTTTGCTTTTATCACAACTCATGTCTTCACATGCCATCCTTAAATGGCAATAATGCTTGTAAGAGTCCAAATACATCAAAAATACTTTATGGTCTAAGTAAGATTGTGTTCCTCTCCTTAAGAGCATTATCCCTCAAGAACCAGTATACCGTTATGAGCCCTCTAAACAGTGTTTCAGCACAACACATAAAATCTCAGAGAAAATCTAAGTGCTGTTTTCACTCCTGTAGCTTTAATGCTTATTTTTATATTAAACATAGAGAAGTGATGCAACAGCTTTTATCTCCAGCTGTCATTTGTAGCTTACACTGCTAAGGATGTACTCTATAGAAAAATCGTAGAACTTAGCAGGTGTCTAATAGGCACTAATCTGTGAAGGCCAACCATTGACAAATAGAAATATGAACACTTTTTTTAGTTTCTTAAAATCTACGTATTGCAATAAGGATTTTATAAATGATATTTTCCAGTCTGGGTCTTGCTACAAGTCACTGGACAGTATATGGGCATTATGGCATTTTTTGAATCAGCAGACAAGACCTGAATTCTTGACATATTTTTGAGCAGTTGGTTTTGTTGTTGATACTATTGGTTTATTAAATACAAGTTTGTTATCAGAATCTTTATAGAGAATTGGAATCAGCTCCAATTTACTCCTATGAGTAAAATCCAAAGAAGTTTCTGAATTGTATTTCAATATTGTATAAACAACAATAAGAAAAATAAGTCCCTTTATAATTTCAACATTTAAAGTGTAAGAAACAAGAACTATCATTACTGTGATCACTACTAAATTTCATACTTCTTGGTTGTTTTTTTTTTTTTTTTTGTTTGTTTGTTTTTTTTTTTTAAGAATCTTTAAAGAAAAGTTATCTGTTTCCTACTTTCTTTCCCCCTCCCACCCCTTCTGGTCACATTTATTTCCTTTCATAATTGAACAGGAAATTATTCCCCAAATTTGAACATCTGCCTTTTTTCACATGTGATTTGGAAAGGACTTTCAACATCCATATAGTAGTAAGGCACACGTGTTGCTACGGACTTTAAGATTGGCTAGAATATGATGTATAAATATAAAAGTGCACAGAAGACACACTGATGCTAGTCTGTTCTTATAGTAAGTCTCTGAAGAGCACAGTAAGCCCACTGCAGGCACTGTATGGCACTTCACACCTACAAGCCTTATCTCCCTGCCAGCACACTGTAATTAAAGGAAAGAGACATCAACATGAAATCAGACATGAGATGCTGTCCAGTTGAAAAGGTTACTGCAGCAAATGAGCAATTAGAGCACCCTGCTGCAATGACTGCTTTAGCTTTGGAAAGGATTCAGACAAAATACAATAGCTGAATAAACTGGCTTTGTAATCTGTTTGTCGTAAGTCGTGCAGTCAGTGCTATACAATGAGTTGGCAGGGTGTAAGCTTCAAGGATGGCGTGAAGCCTGTTCTACACAAGATCATGAGGCTCAGTCTACTACGATTTTACCTACAGTAGGCAAGAATAGCATTTTTGTCAATATAGATCAAACCCTTCTCTCAAAAAAGAGAGTTCATTCTACATACTATGAGTCATCTACATACATAAAAAGTCATGAAAATCAATTCCTAAATCAACACTTCCCATCAAATAAGATTTATGGTTTAAACAATAACTAATAAACAAGCTACAGGTACAAATTTCTTCAGCTCAAACTCTGATTTATACCTTGTTTAGGAAAGCTAGATTTGGATTTGTTAATGGTTCACAGATCTGAAGGAACCTGATTCATGTATAGATATTCCAGTTCAACGTGACCCACAAACTTTTTCTTGCCTGGAGTTTTAAACTGTGTGTAGGCTACATAAATCTTAAAAAAAAAAAAAAAAAAAAAAAAAAAAAGACCATTTCAAAATAGAGAATTTATTAATCCTTAGGATAGAGCAGATTATTAGGAACCTCCCGAATTCAAGACAGCATAATGGACAATTCTTTTTTGTTGATATTCTTTTTATATACATAAAGGTACTGGAGCATGTCCTCAGTTTTAGTGCTTTTCTGAGACCCTCTTTAGAAGCACACACAGATGCTTGTCCATGTTTGAGAGACATAAGCTGACAGCACATCTTCCCCAACAGCTCACCCCGAAGGGGAGTCTAAACTTCTACACAATTATGAGATAGGTGCCTGAGAGGGTGGCATCCACATGAATCCCACTCTAAAATCCCTTGCATACCTCAGAAGGAAGAGTAGGACTTAGCATGGGTGATGGCTCCATCCAAGTACTACACTCATCAGCTTTTTCAGACCCTCATTTCCTGGACTATCATTTGTTTCAAAATGGGGTTGCTAGAAACTGATTTCTGTAGCAAGGCTAGGCTTATTTTGGTTTAACAGTTTGTTTTCAGGCATCAGTTTGACAGCATCGTATTAGTATCAGTCTATCAACAAAAACTAAGTTTAAAAGCTCATAATTACTGTTTAATGTTTAATATTTATATAGTGCTTTCCAAATCTCAAAGCATTCTAAGGGAAAAACCACACAAAGCAAAAATAATTAAGAGGAGGGGGAAAATAATGCCATAGAAGAGTGACATATAGTCAGAAGAAATGTGAAGAAAAGATGGATGAAACATTTAAGTGAGATTTACAACGGCAGGAAATCTGCAAACTGGAATTTTCAGTCCTTTGTAGCAAGTCATTAATCTGTAACAAATGCATATTTTCCTCAGTGCGAAAGATGCTGTAAAAGCCAAATAAATATATTTCTCTGTGATAAGCAAACAAAGGCATCTGGATTCTGGAAAGGGAGCAGACAATGTGGGTAGAACCCTTCCTTTGACACACACAAAGGGAGAGCTGACAGTGAAACAGATTGTTTCCTTCATGAAGAAAAGGCTTAATTGTTCAAACCCCAGCACTATCTTCCTCCTTCCCCCTCCTCCTCATCCCTCTCACTCCCTCCTCATGAAAGCTTTGGCAAGCAGTGAAGGGTGGGAGGAAAAGTCTTTCAAGTATGGAGAGGCAAAATGTGTAAAGGCAAGAGGATAGCTGTAAGTGTGTGGGTTCACAGATGGCTTAGGCTGGCCTAAGACAGAGATGCTGCTGGATGGAGAAACCCTGCCCTCCCATCTGCTCACATCAGCCAATTCTCTCTGCTTTCCTCTTGCCCAAATCCTGCAACATGTGGGTGCAACGTGATTAGCTTGCTAATGGAAAAATTATCTATCTATCTGTCTGTCTGTCTGTCTACCTATCTATCCATCTATCCAAGCTTTCAATCTGGGCAGCAGACCAGCGGAGAATATGTGGAAGAAGTATAGTTAAGATTTGTGTTGCAGCACAACAAATGAGGAGATTGACAGGCAGCTCTAAGTAGAGAGGCCTCTTTGACAGTAAGGTGGATATAGTGTAGACTGTAGAAATCCCATAAACAGAATGTACAGCGTTTTTTCTCATAGGAGATATTTTTGTCTTTTGGATTTCGACAAAATTGCATTCGTGGAAACATTTTTCAAAGCAGCTGTGTACAGGTAGATGTGCTTAGGAAAAAATACTAGAGAATTTTTCTTAAAATGCCTGCTTGGCTTTCGTCTTTGCTAAGTACCAGTGCTGCAGGGAGAAGTACACACAGAATTCATAAGAAGTGAGTGAGTCACCGTGGAGCAATGCTTGGCTGTCAAGGTCTCAGTCTGTTATTTGGCTGTACAAGTGTTACAGCACTTTCCAGAGAAAGAACCTCTTTGGCAGCATTCTACAGACTGGTAATGGCTCTATCAATGTATTAAGCTTTGGATTTGCCTATTTTGTCTTTCTTGGTTCTTGTTCTAGAATCCTTGCCTCAATCTCTACTATCTTCTTTAAAGGAGGTTTTCAATATTGTCACACAATATGTTCAAAAGACATGTATTTTTCCCCAAAGCGCTAACAAGAAGTAGTTGCTGGAACCATTGAAGATAGTATTTTAAAAAAATAAACCAATCTAAAGAAAAAAATAATTATTGCTTGCACTTTGTAATCAGCACAAAGTTACCATTAATTGTAACGGGAAGGGCACAGTTACAACTCAGCCCCTGTTGCCTGAAATACCTTTCATATCTTGAAAAGAGCTCTCAGAAAAATGAGATTATATATTTATCCATCAGTTACTATCCCCATATTTGTAGTACTATTTACACTGCTAGGGGAGGTTAGTTTGATTGCAGAGGTGACTGAAAAAATCCTAAATGGTGTCAGGAAAGGAAGGTCCTCTCAGGCCATTCCCTTGCATGCTGTTTAAAGAAATTGAATCAAAGGGGGAGGGTGAACCTTCCCACCAATATCCCATCCCAAGTTGTTGCCATGTGAAAGTGGCAGCAGTGGGGGAGTCTGACAGAATGGTGTCTGACATGGAGGTGCAAATGAAACAAAGGTGTGGAACTGAATTTCTCCATGAGGAAAAAATGGCACCCATTGACATTCATTAATTCTTACTGAATGTTCATGAAGACCAAACAGGGGATGCTAGCAAAGTGAAGCAGTGTATGGTCCATGAAAGACAAGCCATGATCCAGATAAAGCTATGCACAGCTGTCACAGCACAAAATGAAGAGCATCTCAATCAGTGCATCCACATATTTTGGCAGATTATGACCAGGGAACTGTGTTTGGAGCTGAAAGTCAACTTCAGGGTGTTGAAAAAGAGGACGGAATACCACACAGTTTGTGCCAAGTGATTTCCACAGTTGCTCACACAGGAACAGAAAGAACATCATATGCAAGTTTTTCAGGATCTTTTGAACTAACATGAGGCTGAAGGTGACAGTTTTCTGAAGCCTGTCATTACCAATGATGAGATGTAGTTTTAACACCGTGAGTTGAAGTCAAAAAGGCAGCCCATGGAGTGGTGATGCGTGAACTCCCCATAGAAGAAAAACTTCAAGACATGGCCCTCAGTGGGTAAAGTAATGTACACTCTCTCTTGGGACAGGAAAGGGATGATCCTCCTGGGTTTCCTGGAACCAGGACAAAGCATCAGCCTGATCACTACACAGTGACACTAAGATGAAGGCTTAAACTTCCAGAGACAGATCAGAGAAGAAGATAACCTTTCTCTTGCAGCACGGTAACACCAGGCCCCATACTAGTTTTGAAACTGTGGAGCACATTGCTAACCTTGGCTGGACTGTCCTACCACACCCATCATGTAGTTCTGATTTGGCACCTTCTGACTTCCATCTGTTCAGGCCAATGAAAGATGAACTGCATGGGCAGCATTTTCCAACAAAGCCATCATAGCAGCTGTGAAACTGTGGGCTATCTCCACTGGTGCAGATTTGTATGAATGCAGCATGCAGGCACTCGTTCATTGCTGTCAAAAATACACAGCTAATGGCGGTGATTATGTTGAAAATAGGTGTTTTGCATTTGAGAATTTTCTCTATCAGACTGTGTTATTGCAGTCATTGTATCTGTTGTAGTTTCCCTGGAAATGAATAGGATATGTTACTTTCCGAGCTACCTTTGTAGCATAGAAATCATTTAATTTAAGGTTATGGGTTAGTTCTGGTCAATTGTTGTATGACAGGTGGATCTCAAAGAACAGTGACTGTGTTTCAGGAATCAAGAGCAGATGTAACATTTATCCAGGGCTTAGGGATAGTTATTAAGGACTGTTACCAATGACATTTTAGCTACACTTACATAACAAGAAACTGGGAAAACTCAAGAGCAATACAAAGAATAACAACAAACCTACATCAGAAATTATTACAATAATTGGCTGGTTCCTGTTTCAGACTGTTTTGATACAAATAATATTTTTCAGAATGCAAAGCATTTACTAATGTTCCACAGAAGACAGGCCATTTAATTTTTAAATCTCTGGTTCTTTGCTTATCCATTTACAGTACTATAATTTTATAAAGGATAAAAACTGGCAAAGCCCCCATCAATCCATTGGAAAAACAGAGATTACAATTAAGGATAAATTCAGATTCTTTTAGATACTGCAAAGCACTATTTCAAAGAACCAGATCTGTATTGTGATCAAGATTTTTCATGCTTCCTTGTTGTTTCTTCTCTTATCCCTTCTCTTACCTGAACTTGCACTTTAGATGCTGAATCAATCAGGCATGTGGACTCTAAGTACATTTCATAGACAGCCTTCTATAACTCGCAGTACTACCATAAAGCTTTAACATTAACAGACAAGAAAAAAAGGAAAAAAGTAAGATGTTCACACAAACTGCTCATTATGACTTCTTCAAGACAGAGAAAAGTGTTTCTATCCAGAATTCAAAGAGCATTCAGATAAACAATTTTAAGCAACATCAGAGATAAATCAAATGGGGAATGATACCCATCTACAAAGAAATTCAGGGTTCAGTCTAAGTAACAAAGCAGGAGTAACCTGAAGCACCTGCAGTCCTCTAGGGGAAGGTTTCCCACTTAGTTCTGTTGTCACTTGAGTCCTCATAAAAAATTTATAGTTAGGGGCAGTTCATTGGTTGACAGACTAAGCCTGCAGTATGAAAACTATAGTGTTATTAAAACTTGCTAACTTATCTCTTGCTTACTCTTTAATTCCTGCCAAAAACTGAAAAACTACTTGAAGGCTGATGTTTGTCCCCACATACTGTTTTGCAGAAGCTTTTTACGCAGCAACGTGGACAGAAGTGGCTTTAAGATCCTTTTTCACTATAAAAATCAGATTTATATTTGCAAAACATCCCTTTTCACAAAATAGCAATGTCTAGTGGCTGGAAATCAGATTTGCATTGTTACACAAATTAAGGCTGTTTCATAACGCAAGCATAGAGTGAAAGAGCATTACTGGAATGAACATAATTTCTCATTATGTTCTGTTTGTATCAGCACATCTCTCATGCTCCTAGTTCTCTATTTGCCACTTTGACAGCATCTGTTCAAACTGCACCCTCCCTTAGCATTTCATCTGTTCCTCTGTAGTTTTGGATTTATGGATTCTCTGCTCCAGATCTCTCTATCATTTGCAATCTCCTTGTAGCCCCTCATATCTGATTGGCCCAGTGCCAAAACTTTTCTATCTGTCAGAAATAAGTGATGAACACAGGCAAAGGACTTGAGTTAATTAATGGAGAAAACGGACCAAAACTGTTCTTTTACTAGAAATTCCTGAGAAGAAAAGAATGCTGCAACAGTTGTGTGGGTATTTTTGTTTGTTTGTTTGCTTGTTTGTATTAAAAATAAATCCTCTAATATTTCAGTAATTTTTCACTGGAACTTTAATAGTTGTACTGATTTCACCCAAAGCTGAAGGCTGACCACCAGCAGAGAGATAGTACTGGCTCAGGTCCAGCCGTGAGTGGTAATTCCAGTTATTCTGCTAGGAAGACCATACTTAGCAAATATATATATCCAAAGTAAAATTACAAACTGTCAAGTTTATGGTGCTAGAGGAATTCCCCAAAGAGAAGCAAGGTCTTAACCAGACATTCCAGCTGCGACCTGCATCCTGACCTAATACTCTTGTAAAATATAATCAGTTGCTACACATACTCTCTCCACTGAGGTTATGACATTGAAAATAGCCTACTTCTTTAAAGCAAATGAAACCTTCGTCCACTGCCCATTGGTACTTCATATAACCAAATATTAGGTCCTCCATCGATTCACCTGTTCAAATGAGAACACAGAAGAATTCTCATCAAAAGCAATCAGTCATATTCCAACCAGTTTTTCTTTCTTTTTACTCACTCCTAGGATTAATAATAGGTTTTTTTGTTTTTTTTTTTTAACCCCAGAGACCTAATTGCTTTCTCACGTAAGTCAGTTTCATGGTGGTGAGCCTCCACTAGCTGCCTTGAAGTCCATGTCAGTGTAAACAGTCACATCAGTGACAACACTCTTCTCTCATGCTGGACCTTCTACAGAAGAAGATGCCACCCATATTTTACACAATGTGCAGTCTGCGAGGACCAGAACATGAGAAGAAGAGAGAGAATTTGAATCAGCCTGTAGCGGGTGCAGGAATAGAGCTGAGACAGAGGTGACCACTGAGCAGCTTATATGATGACGTTTTAATTTCTAAAATTTCATTATTGAACTTTAGTAATGAAATGGCCTGGAAAGGCTTCTCAAATATCTGAACAGGAGCGTTCAGCTCATTGTAACACACATAAAAAGAAATAAATCCATAAAACAACATAAAAAAATCTTGTTAGCCATTACTCTCCCCTCCAGATTATAATATGCTGTAATGAATTCAATGAAGCCAATTTGCATACAGTGCACACAATGAGGGCATGAAATTTGCACATTTTATTGTAAAGTAAAGTACTTCTCATGTCAGCATTAAAAATCTTTAAAAGCAAAATTCCATGAGTATGCAGTGAGTATTTTACATCAAAGACTGTAGGATAGATAGTATTCATAAAATACATTTTATCTAAATTGCTACTGTCTTTAGCAATAAAAATGTCTGGAATAGATGCTGACAAGTGGAAATTATATTAAAAACCCTGCATGATTTCAACATATTTATGGCTATACTAGTGTAATTTCAATATCCTATTGTATCTTTGCCACTAAACAAGATGGGTTTGCCCCAAATTACAATTTTAAATAGCAAGTCTTACCTTTTGTTTTATCCTTTTTGACTTCAGAGGAACTTCACCTCAGGAAAGACTGAGGGACTAGACTCTACATATGGGTAAAAAGCCAGCAAAGCACAAAATTCCTGTGACATCTGTACTAAATGTTTTCACTTAAAAATAGGCAACCTCACATTCACAGGGATTTAGTAATGACCTTAATCCCCAGTTTCTCATTCTTTCTCCATCGTAGTATTTTAGTCTTTTATTTTTGCTTTCTTCCAGGTCCTGTTTCAAATGTCCTTATATGGACAGTCCCCCTACCAACTCCATATTCTTGTCCTAATTTTTATTTTTGTCTCCCTGGCTCCTTAACTTATTTGAAACCTATATCACCTGCTTTCCACTCAGGCTGTTTTCTCCTTCATCTGGGCAGGGACCAGCCTGTGTCACAGTGCAGAAGAGGGCCAAACTAGCTATGTGGAAGGCAAATGCTGTAAGGACATGCTCTTCAGCCTTGAGTAATAGCTTTCCATTCTTGTGCCTCAAATCTAAAACAGACTTTATTAACTATATGAAACTCCAATTCTCAACATGTTTATAATGTGTATAAATTTAGGAATATTCTTACAATGACATAAAAATGCACAGCTATGAAAAAAGAAATAGTTATCAGCTCTGTTTAGTGTCTATTTTTCCAAAGTTCACATTTATAAAGGAAAAACTGTAAGAATAAGCTTAAACACTCCCTAACCCCATTTCTAGGAAGGAAAGATCCATCTCACTACAAACATTTGGAAAATTGAGGCTGAACAGAGAAAGGGCTTGGAAAGTTATTAAAATTGACAAGAAATCTTTGTAGCAGAAATACATTGTAATGCAGAACCACAAGATCTTGTTATCAACATTTCCTCCTGCAAATGAAGCCCAGATCACTTAGTAGTGTTTATATTATTTTCAGGGCATTTTCAGACCAACCTCAGGTTAAAGTTTCTAGAGTCCAAGGAGAGTCACAGAACAGAAATGCAGGGATAACTCCTGTGGCATGTTCTTCGGCTGTGCCACACTGAGAAGGACCTAGCTCTCCAGCACCAGGGTGGTGGCTGGTGTTGACATCACTGCCCCTTCTCCAGTGTTTGCATCTGTCTTTGTTCAATTTTGTGAAGTTTTTCTTGGCCCATTCCTTCAGCTTGTTTAGGTCTCTCTGGTGTGTTCTCAAAAGTTCTGAAAGTTTTGCTGTACACTTTCACCAGTTTTAAGAAGAATCTTATGCTTATCGTGAACAATCAGAGGCAAATCGCATTGGAAAGAAAATTTAAAATGGGTAATGATTTTTATAGCAGCATATGGTGATGATGGATGCAATGATCAAAATGGGGAATAGGAGACAGTATGACATGCTGCCGTTAGCACTGTTATCACTTTTATCTGTATTATATATTAGTTTTTTTAAGTGAAAAGGTTGGGTGCCTGAGTATGATGGGAACTGTTGCCAAGCAGACCAGCAAAGCAAGGTGACAAGAGGACAGTATTTCTTGCTCCTGATGATTTACAGTGGGTTCTTTGGTGAAAGGACTCAGGTTTAATGATCAGTAGTAACCAGGAGGTGCTTCTAGTCCCTGCAGAGGTCCTGGCAGCTGAGGCCTGTTCTCCTCTTAGAAGTGGCTGAACATCCCAGCCTGGCTTCCTTTGACAGTGTCCCCAGGCTATAACACATTTTGACAATCCCACAACTCTGTCCCTCACTCTACCATGACAGACAAAGGTCCAGAAATTCTTCAAAGAACTCAGTCAAATGCTTTTCCTCAGGAATCCTGAAGAAGAGTCAGAGAGAGATTGGTGTGAGCACTGGTTACAGGACAGTAATTAAGGATGATGACAGGATGCTGCTTAGAATCCTTCCCTTCCAAAACATTTCAAAATGTAGTCAAGGCTATGTCTGGAAACTCTAAACAGCATGCCAGTCTGTTTATATAAACCTCCCTGGGCTATTTTCAACAGCACACTCAGCTGTGTTGACCAAAAAAGCTATGCACATTTTTAAGATGTCTCAACTATTTGGCATGTTTTGTTGAGAAGAATCACAAAAAATGAACTTTGAGCCACTAGCCAGTGGGGTTTATTTTGCACTGAATTGACTCATTAGGAAAATAAACTTTACAAATTTTGGATAGCAGTGGAGAACATAAGTGAGAGCCCAGGGGCGAATGTATGTGTTTTGGATTCAGCCATCACCTCTTTCTACAGCTACAAGGATAGTGCTAAGCTAGTGGTTGACACTTTCCACAGTCAAAAAAAAGGACAGAACAGCATGTACTAGAGTAGTACTGAAAATAATAAGGGCTTGGTCCAGCTCTCAGATAAGTCAATTGCTGTTACTTTGATCATTTTCACCAGATAGGGCCACATCTAAAGATCTTGAACATGACTGTGAACCATGCTGCGGAAGTGTAACTGTTTTGCATGTTTATCCAGACAGGGTTAATCTTACTCTTCTGCATGTAGGCCCTATATGAGTGTACTATAGACTGTTGTGATGTTTGAACATTATTTCCTCCCATAAGTACAGGCATAAATATCCCATAAAGAAGGGAATGTAATGAGAGAGACACAGATGTCTCTATCTCTGATAATCTACAGAAATTTCATTTGAGGCCATGCATAGTTCTGAGAAGCCTAAGCATTCCTGGGCATTCCAGAGTGAAGTAGCGTGGAAGCAATCTTCCAGTATGTAGCCTTTACAGTTGCTAAACACAGTTTATAGGCGAAAGAAAAGCAACACCAATATTTCATGTGTTTTTTTTTTTTTAAGAAACCATTAGTATCAATAATTTTTTACTAACATATATACCATATAAGCCCAAGAGAAAAATAATTTTTATATTTAATAGAAGCTTCCCTTGCTTTAAAAATCAGTATGAGAAGGTAATTCTGTTTAACAGAGACTATGGCTTGTGTAATAAAGCATACAGCATTTTGCAAATTGAAACTACCTTGGAAAAAAGACAAAACGTTCAACAGAAATGCACCAGCCTTCTTTGCAGCAGCAGTCAATTTGTGTTTGATTTTAGACAGAGAAAAACATAATCCTATTATTAGGGCTCAGATTTCTACTTTGCCCTACTTACTGCCCAGTGGGTTGGCACTGCCACTTTTAAGAACTCTGACAGTACCTACACTCTGTGCAACCCTTCCCCACTTCCCCACAAAGCAATCTTTAGTCTGGTTGTCAAACACAATTATTTATCTGGATAACAATATGAAAGGCAGCTGCAGCAAGCATGGAGGTCAGGCAAAGCAGGCCATGGATGCAGCAGCACCTGCCTCTTTCATGCAAAGACGGAGCAAATTACAGCATTTGTC
This sequence comes from Numida meleagris, assembly GCF_002078875.1. Lineage (NCBI taxonomy): Eukaryota > Metazoa > Chordata > Aves > Galliformes > Numididae > Numida > Numida meleagris. The sequence continues at coordinate 73,851,881 of NC_034438.1, forward strand.
GCCAAGGAACTGAGCAGCAGCACCATGTGCAATGGCCTCATAAGCACCATTTTGATCATGTGCAGGGATGTATCTTTTCAAATCTAGGGCAAGGAACAGATGTTCCATCAAAAGACACGTTTAAAATAAAGATAATTATGCAGTAAGAAGCTTAATTACATAGGATTATTCAGGTCCACTTAATTGCTTGACAGGCTGAGAGCCTCCCACGTATTTGTGACAGAGGCACCCTTCTCTTACTGGGATACTAAACTCTCTCATGGCTTCAGGACAAATATGGCTGTTTTAGTAATTCAACTAATATCAGTTTCTGATTTTCAGCTAAAAGGAGAAAGTGTAGGCAATCTTACCAAGCAATAATTTTTTTTTCATTCTGATAAGCATTGTATTTTTTCTGTAAAATATTGATAGTGTGATCTACAGAAATGAAAGCAAAATTGAACGGTATTATCTTAGTGAACTCAGAAGAACATGAACAGTACTTGGACATCTCACAGAGGTCAAAGAATAGAATTTCCTCTGGTTAGGTTGCCCACAGAATCTTACGCATCTCTGGTTTTCTGATGTTTGTTTTGACCTATCCATGGAGCATATAAAAATCTTCTCTAACCTTCCCCCGCAATGGGTCACTTAATTTATTCACACGCGAAAATTCTAGTATTCACAAAAAAGGTTTATTCTAAAAAAAAATGGGTTGTTTTCTTTGTCATTGCTTAAACAGCACGGTGTGGTTGATGTGGCTATGGCGCAACTCTGCTGAGGGATTGCTTAAGCACAGGAAGACACTGCACTGGTTGTACTAATACATTTCACAGAAGAATAACCATGCCTGTGACATGGTGACAAGGTTTCTGTGTGACGCTGTTGAGTCCTGGGAGCTTACCAGCTGCAGAGCTAGGATCCAGTAAGGCTCCAAAATACAGAATTATCCAGGTAGCCCTGCCAGGTGAATCATGCTGAAGGGGAGATCTCTCCACTTCTGGGGGTGAGCGGCTATCCTGCAGATGAGTTGTTTAAAGAACAGCCAGCATCACTCTATATGGGTTCCAGGAAATAGTTCATAAGACTGTAGGTAGACATTTTCAATTAAATTACATCCCTCCCTTCAGCCCTACCTGCTTTAGTTTCCCATGCTCCACACATTTTTTTGATGAAGGACTGCAGGGCACTAGCAAGACCAAGCACAGAATTTATATTTAAAGGTGCAGAAATGATATAGAAATCCCACGCACTGAAATGATCTCCTATTATTCATCAAAAGAAGCACTACAGCATTCACATTTGTCAGCCAGCACGGATTTTTCTAGCAAACTGGGAATGATTTCATAGTGCATTACTGAAAAAAAAAAAAAAAAAAAACAACCTGCAGAAGAATTAACTTTATAAGAAATTAAAGCTTGTCATTTAGAAAAAAAACCTTAGTTCAGACTAAGCCGCTAAATGTAACTTAAAGCTGGGAAAGATGATTACCCTATAATGGCTCCATTCACATTCACAAAGTTGGGGTCGTTTTAAACTGCTGTTATGCTTTGGAAGGCTGCCCAGAAAACTTTGGTGTGAAAAATTTGCCGAATGCCTTTGCGCTACATTAGCTAACGGTATTTAAGGTCAATAACGCAGGTGCAGGTTTTCTCCTGTTTAACTTGCATTGTGAAAGCTTAAAAAATCTATGCGGACCTCTTCCTAAAACTGCTGAAAAATGGCTTTTTCTCAAACCATTTAAAGGAGAAATTACTGGGGCAGGGTGCTGAGGGATGAGGGCTGGTAGGGAGAATGGGGAGGGTGGCATTATTTTTGATGTCGGGAAAGAACAGGGAGAGCTGCTCATAAAACACAAAGCAAGAAAATAGTTTCTGTGTTAGTTTCAGTGGGTAAGTTTAACTTTTATATCGATATTCTAGTACTAAATGCAACTTGCCAAGTGAATCACAGGGACTTACGCTCCTTTCCAAGCTAATGGTGGCAGCGTGCACTTAATGTTTCCCCTTTACTGCTTGAGAGTCGCATTAGAGGCTTTTGGGGAAGCATACGCTCAAGCTCTTAGCTCTGCAGCAGCAATCATATGCTAGTGTGACACTATGACTGATCACATTCAGGCACTGCTTCTGTCTCTGTAAATGGGCTTTCAGTTTTAATGGAAATGTTTAGTTCAAAGCAGCGTATACATTACATGTGTTATTAATGGTTGAAACAGATGCTTCCTTCTAGTGAAAGGGTTTGTTTTTATATAAAGCAAATCCCCCTGTAAATCTGGATCTTTTATTTGGTTGCATATAAATTTGAAGGATAATAATATGAAAAGCTCTTTCCACTTTGTCTTACATTACAGGAGCATTTAAATTTTTAATTTGTGTTTCATATAAACATATTTATATACATGAACACATATATGGCTCTGTTTGTTTCTGTTGTAAACTGCACAGTTTCTTAATCACTGCTAAGCATAAAATACCCTATCAGTAAATTATTCCTACAATAAAATACATGATGTGATCTACAAATGACGGTTATTAATTTCAAGACAAAAAATGTTGCATTTATATTGTGGTTTATGTTCAATTAACACATGGCTGCATTAATCCAAAGTGTCAGCGTAGAACTGGAGACTAAATGAAAATGAAGTACCTTGAAGAGGAATTATTGTCTGTGCTAAACAGAGTAAAAGCCGATTTATTTGGGAGCTTGACTGAGCAATTCTACCTGAGATGCTCATGAGCAATTCCACGAGCATGGATCATGTTTCCAAAAGGAAATTATTTGATTGCCTTACCATTTTATGTGCTTTTTGTGGAAAGGACTGTGCATGTGACAGATTAATGATTCTAAATCTGGAGCAGCTGCAGTTCATGAAAAACAGATTATTACCAAGGGGAAGACATCTTGAAAAATAAGTCATCCTTTCCTTCTAATAATTATAAACAAGCCTGTTTCCTAGGGCATAGGCCGTTCAGGAGAGCATAGGGTGGCCATGGTGGAAAAAGTAATTATTATCTTTTAGATGAAAAACATAACAGTAGCTTTATTTGTCAGATACAATTCTGCTAGAAGTGAAAAACTCTGTAAGTGATGAGAGGGAGAATAACTCTCCCTTCATTGCTGACTGGAATGTAGAATCAGCCTCTTCTAAGAACAGCAAGGCACTGTAGGATGGTACACACTGTATATTTTGAAACTGAATGATATAGAGGTTAAAACTTGCCCTGAATGCAAATCACGTGGACAAGAATGGTGCTGTTGGATGGAGGTACATTTCACTTTTGACTTCTGCTCTCTCAACCTGTATGAATTTTTTGTCCTTGAATAAATATCTGAATGGATATAAGTTTGCATCATCAAATGGGTACTGAAACGTGGCATAACTTAAATCTACTGAATATCAGGAGAAAGCACTCCGAATTCATTCTTCCTTTCTTAGCACATATAGCTGTTCAAGCTTAGGAATAACCCCACAGAGGTTGCTTGGAAAACTAAATCTCTTCATGTGGATTTTACATTAGAACCCCCTTATTTGTACAGGAACTTAAAGAGTCCATCTGGCATAAAAGCTCCTTGTAAAAGTGGCCCCACAGTCATGAATGAAATGTATAAACTTCCTCTGAGATTTACATGTCATTAATGTGGATTACATTTGCTTAATCATATTGCCCCAAAGCACACCCTCCTTGAGCAACCCCCACCTTCAGGGTTACTCTGGAGGAGAATAAACCCATGAGGTTTTATCTGTGTGATTTTTCCTATTCTGTCTACACTAGAAGCAAGGTGAGAGGCAGTTTTCAAAAGAGGTCACAGGACACAATTTTTTATCTGGATGGCCAGCACTGCAAAGCTCACTTCTGGGCCACAATTGTCGGCCCATCCTTCACCCATTTCTTTCAGTTGGGCTCTGCCACTCATTCTGACTGGACAACAGATTCAAGCCTCTATGTAAGAGTTAACTCTTTGGATGTAAGATTTCTTGAGCCTATGTCTCTGCTCAGGACATAACACTTAGGATGAACGCAGAAGCTGTAGACTGTTGTTCCTATGAACAAATGTCCTGCTTTAGAATTCACTGGTTTGGCACTACATAGATCAGCTGGGGGAAGTCCCCAAGGAACGCATCTCAGCTAAAGAATTTTGAACTTCATCCCTTAAAAAAAATGGTTATTTTTTTATGTTCCTAGACAACAGAACAAGTTCTTATCAAATAACGTTTTTTCCCTTCAAATGCATTGAATAATTTATAGATATTTGCAAGTTAAAAAATAGCAATGGAGGTACAAGGGGAACTTTCATCAAATTCCTCATCCAGACATGACATTTAACATATGGATAGCACGTTCTGAAATGAATTTAAGTCTTGACCTGGATCCACAACTGATACTGTGATTCAAATAAAAATAATCTGAGAAGACATAATATTATTTGCAAATTCCCAAATAATATTGTGATATAACTAAGGAAAATAAGAACATTAGAGTCTATGGGTGATCAACCTTTTGGCTTGTGTGGGCCACAGTGAGTAAAGAGGAAAGTTCTTGGGCCACATATAAAATATATAATATACTTTATGTATATAAGGAACAAAATTTATTTCATTGTTTTAATATTTTTAATTACAACATAAAAAAAAGAAAGCAACTAAAACAGAGCTGGTGGGATATCTGACCTTGTTTTTGTGAAACCAAGGCATCAGCCTGATTTAACAGTAGTGGTTGCATCTCTTATTGCATTCTCAAGGTGTTCATCAGAGATTTTTGAAGAAATGTTACTCTTCCTATACCACATTCCTGAAGACAGTTGCTCACAAATGTGCGTACTGCCAAAAATGATGACACGAATAAGGTGTGATTGTGAAGTGAGGGCTATTTTTCTCTGGTAAGACAGATCTTACAGAAGTCTAGTAGAGAGATGCGGTCGATTTTTTTAGTTCGATATCTGATTGTAATTCTATCCATTCCATTTGAAAATATGCAGGTAATTTATTTACAGTGACTAAAAAAATTTATGTTTTTTTCAGCAATCTTGAAACATATTCTCAAGTTCCTTTATCAAAACAGAAAGCAAGGTTGCATATTTTTCACTGTTCACAGGACTGTGTTTAGGCACTGTATCAAAATATGTAAAACTGTTTGCCAGAACTTGAATTATCAGTACACTGCATCCTCCCCATGTCCCAGTTCCAGCTGACACAGTGCCAGTTGCACACTGATATGTAGTTGTTGCTGAGCCATGTGTGTGCACCTCAGCCTGGGCCAAGCTGCTCAGTGGTGAAGAGCTGCCACCATGATGGTGCGAGTCTGTCCTGTCCTCAGCTACATGCAGGCCACGGGTTGAACATGCCTGGTCTATATATTCCACAACTATATGAGAACGATTTTCCTTCCTCTGAGACCGAGTGTCCAATGAATAGAAAGAACTTTGTCAAATTTCCTTGAATACATCGTGCTTAATTTCATTTCATGTAGGCTAGGCCATTTCTGAGATCATTTTGGTACCTAGAGCATTTGTATTACGGTATTTGTTTAGAGGTAACACATTGGTGAAAAACTAATACATAAATTTCTGGTGAGAGAAACTGCACTGAAATGGGTTGAACTTTCCTCTTTGGGGCAACGACATGTTCTAAGACCAAACAATTTATAGAAAAATGGCCATGTTTAACAGCCATGTATTATGTATGGTACTTCCAAGCTGATGTATTCTAGACATTTATATGTTTGTAGTACAAAAGTTGCAGTGACGTACATCAATTCCATGCAATTCTGTGTTGTTTAGGACTAGTGCTGAATTAAGATTTATTCTCTTTTTTTCTTCTTCTTGATAGTACATCTCAAGGAAAATAGCTCATCTCATGAGTTACACTTGCCTTGAAGGGCAATCTGCCTTCAAGTGGCAGATTATAAAACTTACTTGGACAAAAACTGACCAGACATGACAAGACAGGATGAAGTATGAATACGAGCTTTCAAAAGAGAGACACAGATGAGCCCTTGCTCATGAATTCCATATAAAGGACAATTTTTTTTCAGATTACTTCATTATATGAAGAGTATGGTCATTCCTAGCAGCCAACAGGAAGAAAACAAGCTCACTGAAATAGCCAGTTTGTTTATAGGCAGTCCTCAAGGAGCAGGCTGCAAATTAATTTTGTTTTCCAGAGACAGCTAACAGCTACCTAAGGGTGTTGCACTTGAAAAATATGACTTCACATTTAGTGCTTGAATGTCATATTATTCAGTATTCAGCAATAGCTCAAAAATTGCTCAACTGGCAGAAGAAGAAAGCAAAACAAAACACCTCCGATATACACTTGATGCAGGGTGATTTAAGGGAAAGTGGCTTTCTCTTGTTATTATTACTCCCTAAATGCAATGCATAGCCTCATTTTTAAAGTTTTTTCTCTTCCACATAAACTCAGAGGCCTCAGTCTCATGACAGCTGCTAGCTTTCTTTCCTCAGATAATACATGAATATAGATAATAGCCTTTAAGTGTCACAGATGCAGCACAATCTCATGCTTATATGTCAGGAAATGTCCTTTTCCTTCAGATATGTTTTCAGTTACAAATGCCTTGCAGTGGCTTTTTCATGCTGAGCACTTCATCCAAGGTTGGATCTGATCCAACTCTCTACATAGGCAGTGGAAAGAGTCCTCTTGGATTTAGTAGGGATTGAGTGAAGCTCTGTGGTTTTAATCCTTATTTCTATTACTCCAGTCCTAAGCGCAGCACTTAAACAGATGCTTAAATTTGAGTGTGTGAGTAGTTCTATTCAAATCAATGTTGCCACTCACATGCTTATAATTAAGAAAATGCAGAAGTGCTTTTATGATGTTGTATAAATGTATTTGTGGGAGTAGTTCTATATGCTATTAAATTATTGAGACACATAGCTTATGAAAGAATAGTACTTGTCGTCTTAAATGTTAGAGTTGTTGATTGAACGTTTCTGTTCCCTCTCTTAATTTAAAACTTAACATTTTACTTGCAGTGAGCAATGGGAGTAAAAGTTTTGTTCCTTGAGTAAAAACGTATTGAAGATAAAGCTAACTGAAAATGGAGGTTCATAATTATTCCAAAACACTGAAGACCTGATTTACATGGATAAAGCAAGATTTTTGCAAAACAGTGTTATCACACAGATAAGAATTCCTTTCATTCCCAAATAATAGCTCAGACTGAAGAAAAATAGATTAGTAGAGTTTTGGGATTCTGACTGCTTTGCAACTCTGCAAGTCATCCTTCACAGATACATATAACACAAGCACTTGATGTTCTGTCAGTCACCCTTTGGGTGAGACACTATTACTGCTCAAAAGCTCACAGCAAAAATGAAGAATACCTCTTCCAGCTAAAAAGATGCAATACTTCTAACTACATAAAAACAGCTAATAAAAAATCTAGCTATAACACTTTCCAATTTAAAATTCACGAATCTATGTGTAGATTTGTGGAATATTACTCAAATAAATACGATATTCACCAATAAATAAAGTTCTGGATCAACTGAAACATATTTGGTATGCAAAAATATACTCGTGAATTTGGATGAAATTTTAGAAATTTTGTTGGCCAGTGAAAAATTGAAATCTGAAGACTTCATGTTGACAGTATGAATACTTTCAGTTTTCTTTTCCTCTGTCAAGTGAAGGTTATGTTATATATATGTTAATATATATGTATATAATGAAAAAAAATAAATGTTTTTTATTATTTCAATTGGTTTAAAACAGAGATTTTAATAGCTCACAAATGGAAAAGAAGGAACACGCCCACACTATCCCTCACTCTATCTAGGCTTTTGAGATCAAAGAGCAGGAAAGCACCAATGTGGATCTCCTAGAGAAAAAGTCAGTTATTCTTACAAACTAACATATAAACAATCATCATCTCACATAAAACTATTGTATTTTGAATGCAAGTGGAACTTTGTATAAACAAATGAGTGGATCTGACACCTTAGCGCCTGCCTGTTTTTTTAGGCACGAGGTAAAATAATTTAGTAATAACAACTTGTAAATATGGCTTTCAACATTGACAAGGTTTTTCAGGGATGAGACAATTGATTAATCTAATCCTTTCTGACAAGGTTTGCATGAGTCATTCTTCACAGATAAATGAGATGAAGAATTTAGCCCTTTATCTTATCTAAATTTGTTGTGACACAGGCCTGTTTTTTATGCTTGCCTTGTTTGTAAGGATCTGATGAATAGTTTGGATGGAGTATTTTAAACCAATGGATTATTTAGACAACGTTCACTTTACTTGCTGCTCATTATTTATGATCCCCAATTAATTACCTGGGTGTTTTATTATTGTTTCTGTATCCTGATTGGATGCCTGAATCTTCTGAGAGCAAGGAAAGAATGAGTCAGAAGCAGTAATTAGTATTTGAAGTGAATACTCTTGTTCACACATGAATAATTTGGTATTAATATTAAAACTGATGTTAATGTGAAAAAAATCTGAACAACTAGTGCAATTAAAAATACTTGTGTAAAATCCTTTAAACAGTATTTTTTGCTATATTTAACCTACTCTAGTTGTACTTTATCAAAACCATTTTCAAATTAATGAAAACAGTAGAAATGCTACACTAATTAAAAGGGAAAACTTTAATTTTTCCACTGACATGGGTTATTGATTGTTTCACGGTGTAGGCTCTGCACCGAAGTGGAAGTACGTGTGCTGAGGCTGTAGTTAGTACTACTTACAGAGTAGTTCACTCAACGTTTTTGGAAGGCTCTGTTATAGTTACAGCTGTGTTGGCCATTAAAAAGTAGTTGTAATGAGAATATTCTAGGTGACATAAAACTCTTTGATTCATACATACTTATGTGACAAGGCATGGCAAGAAATATAAAACTAAAGCAACAATAACAGCAATAGTAATTACTAACCACCCTTACTGTACAAATAGTAAAAAAATTAACATACTGACTGGACTGAGGAGAACAGCTATATGAGGAAGTGGGAGTGCAGTGAGCATCTAGGCATGGGGACAGCAAAACATTTAGGGCTGCTGGCAGCTTCATTTTGTTTGTTTTGATAATCACAAGATAAGAAAGAGCCCAACAGGTGAAAGAAATGCTTCAGATGGAAGACAATGACATAAGATAAAAAGCCCTGAAATAACAGACCAGTGACTGAGAAGACATGTGTCTGGACCTGCTTTTCAAGTCTGTTACAGACCCCTGTTTGAAGTAGTTTGATGTCTTCTGGCCACTTCCTGGGGAAAACAGTCCACATTGTCCTGTGGTCTTTCACCTCTGCACAAAGCATTCTTTCTTTGACTATCTTGGTCTCAAGGGGATGTCATTGGGGGAAGATTAACCTCGCATCTGCTCGACTTGTATCTGCTTCAGAAAGGAGAAGAAAAAGCAGTAACATCAAGTTTTATGACCACTTTAATATCTGAGGCCAAACAAATTTCATTACATTTCTTCTCCTGAAATCTTCAGAATTTCGGAATTAACTTGACGTGGTCAAGAGAGTGTCTGACAACTTCCTGTGCCCATCACAGACAGTTCCAGCTGTCTCTAGCACTGCCACAGATGTACCATCACCTCCCTTAGCTGTGGCTTTCATGCCATGGTTCTCACCTACTTATCAAAGGATCCGGCCATGAGGGAAGGAATACTGTGAGACATGCTGATGGAGGCACACTGCTCAAAATGCAGCTGGAGACTTGCTTTAGGAAGGGGGACCTCCATGCCAAAGTTTTTACCTTGGTACATACACACGATGGGCACACCCTGAGTGACTGCAGCCTGTGGATGTCTGCGCTGGAGCAGGGAAAAATCAGTTCAAAAAGAAAGAGCTGCTGAAAAATACCAGTATACTGAGAGGTGTTCCAGGAAGAACTTTGCATAAACTTTGTTTATATTTTCTTTCTCTCAATGCCCAAAGCAGTTGTTAGAAATGTGTGTTAATGGATATTAAATTAGATTAAGTAAAAACTCTAAAAGCTGAGTATATTTTACCCAGGACAGGAGTGGAGAATATATAACATCAAAATCCTGAGGTCTGACACTGTTACTGGCTGACCCACAAGTTCAGTGACATCAGTGGAGTGAGAACAAAAGCCCTTCAGTAAGTGCCTTGCATCCATTCAGAAGATTGAAAAGCTGTTTCTTCAGATGCTTAAACTGAAGTTCTGATTTAGTTAAATATGTTTTAGCAACGTCTTCTAATATAAAAGAGAGAGGGAATTGTAAGTAACACTCTCTTAAGCATCCATTTGTGGCATTTGTATGTACACATGACTACATAGCAACAAATACAGCAGCAGAAACATAGCATTTTTATATTATAGTTACTGTTTCCACTAATAGGAGTTTGCACCAATGTTTGCTGTGCAGCCATAATGAGCCCACTGTGCTTCTGTATGTCAAGTCACATTATGTCATGACCCATAACAAAGCCCTTCTTATTCAACAATGCCCTAGTCTGCATGCTAGGCAGAAGAATTGAAATAGGTAGGGTGTGTGAGTTCTGCAGCTGAAATTCGAGAATGAAATAGAGCTCAGCCCTCCCAAAGAAAACATATTAGGAGAAAAGCATCCCTAAACGTTGTGTGTCTAATCAAATGTATTAGCTTTACCTAGGACATAATTATTTTTCTTCAGAGTCCCTGGTGTAATGCTATGTTTTGGTTTTAAGAGAAAAACAGTGTTGATAACACACCAATGATTTTAGTTGTTGCTAAGCAGTGTTGTGAAGAGTCAAGGTCAATTCAATTTCTCAGTTCCTACTAATGAGGAGATGGGAGGGGACAGTATCAGGACAGCTGACTTAAACTGGCTAAAGGGATATTCTATACCATATGTCGTAAAGTGGAAGAAGAGTTTTGAAAAGGGTGGGAGTTCATCTCTTATTCTTCTACTGCTTGGGAGCTAGCAGGGCATTGATCAGGAAGTGGTGAGCAACTGCTTGTGCATCACGTGTTACATACATTCATATATATGTCTATATATTGTCATAATTATTATTCTTTTCCTTTTCTCTATCTTGGTAATTAGTTTTATCTCAACCCATGAGTTCTACTTTGTTTTTGTACTTTTGATTCTCTCCCCAATTCCGCTGGGAAGGGGAGGTGTGAGCGAACGACTATATGGTGCTGAGCCACTTGCCGAGTTAAACCACAGCATGAAATCAATGAATCTGCTCATGTTTCTCATATTCAAGGGAAGGCTGAAGCAGACAGTTCTTGATGATTCAGGTATTGGGGAAAGTTTGAAAAAAAAACAACAGAGATACGAAGACATAAAGGTGTCTTAAGAGTCACAGAGATAATCTTTCATTTGGCGAGAGAGCAGAGTGCAATGGCAATCATGTCAGTAAATTTTCTTTCACGTGTCTGTAACTGACAAAGCCAGAGAATATCCAGATTTTGCCTGGCTAAACAATTATGCTCAAGAAACACTTGGGAGAAAACTGAAGAATCCTACTGTCTTTAGGCCTGTGTGATTTTTTTTTTGTAATTTTATATGTTTAAAGAATATATCACCTGATTATTTTCCATTAAAACTAGTTGCCGTGTAAAAAAGAATGCGTATAATGTTGACATTTCTCATGTTGATAAAATCGAGAAGATTCTGTACTGGAAAGTCAGTTACACTCCTACAGTTCATGATTATGGTCAGAATTAAGAATCACATGTACAGACCACAACTTTAACTCTGATTAGAACATAAAGGAGAATCTGAAACTGGTAATTTACAATTGAAGTTCTGTGTGTTTTGTAAAGGAAGAAGCATTCTGTCTAAATGTAGCTTATACAATTTTAAGAGTAGAATCAAGGGCAAATATTCCTGTAGTTGGTGGAGAATTAAAAAACTTAAGTTAGACATTAGATCTAACTTTAAAAAATGATTGTTTGAAAAAATGTAATACACTCAGAGAAAACATGTAAGGCATATTAAATAGTAATGAGTAAGGAGGAAAAAAACCTCATTTCTATATCCAAATATATGTCTTAAAATTGTCTTTAGCAGCCCAGCCTTTGAGATGATCAGACATCATCTTGCAGCCAGAATCTCACTGTGCTTAAAAAAAAAAAAAAAGAAAAGAAAAAAGAAAAAAGAAAAAAAAAGTGCTTAGTTGATGTTATATTTTCAAATTTGAGTTGTTTAGAAGGCTTCATATAGAACTTGGAAGCAAGAAATCAAATGAAATGGACTGTATGTTAAATGAAAGTTCACTTGATTAATGAGCTTGATAAGAAACTCGATTTCCCCTGGAAATCAAATTAAATAATAATTTTGAATCTATTATAGTATACAACAAAGTTTTGCTATTTAACTATATGCTGTGTAATCATACAAATAGAATGGTTTGGGTTGGAAGGGACCTTTAAGATCATCTAGTTCCAACCCCCTGCTATACACAGGGACACCTCCCTCTAGACCAGGTTGCTCACAGCCCCATCCAGCCTGGCCTCGAATGCCTCCAGGGAGGGGGCATTCACAGCTTCTCTGAGCAACATGTTCCAGTGTTTCACCACCCTCACAGTAAAGAATTTCTTCCTGACAGCTAGTCTGAATCTACCCTCTTCCAGTTTAAAGACATTTCCCCATGTCCTGTCGCTACATGCCCTTATAAAAAGTAATAGTTATTATTATTACTAATAATACTAATAATACTAATAATTATTACTTCTTATAATATGCATTTTAATTGTTGATGGATTTTGTCATAATTATTCTATCTCCTCTAGGACTATTTTCAGATTTCTAGTAGAGAAGAATCATTTCTTCATCTGAAGTGCTCTCTCCATTGGCCGAAGAATAACCAAGGTATTTGTCACAGCTAACCTGTCTTCGACTTTATTTTGGAGTTCTAACAGCCTGAAAATGTTCTGCCATGCATTACAGAGCAGGATTTCAACTATGAGTGCACGGTATACTGTTAAGCCTCATTTACATTTTACAATTCATTTTTACTTACATTTTACTGTGACTTTAACATGGATCAAACACTTTATTTCCCATCTTTACTAGATCCACAAGCCATGAATTTAGGCATCACATATTTTTGACATGTTAGTCCACATGCGAAGTGTCAGAAGTCTACATCTGGTTGAACAAAACCTATGAATTACACAAGGGTGAGTCCAAATTAAAATGAAATTACTCTTAAATCTAACAGCTGAGCTAAATCATTTACAACAGTTTTGTAAGAGGCTGAGAGATGAAATGAAAATTCTCTCTGGCATAAAATAAAATATGTTTAAACCATGTCATGTATTATAGAAGTCTCTGCTGGTAGATTCTTTAAAGACTGTCATTTTATTAGAGCATAGATGATATCCATCAATATGAAATCAATATGCAGTGCTGGATTCTAATTTTATATAGATAGATAAATGCAGGTGGTAAATAAATAGGAGATTTCATAATTATACCCTTAGCCAGAAATGGTACAATTTTAATCATGCAGAATACGATAATGTTCCTTTATATTTAATTGTATTGCAAGATTCAAATAGTTAAATGACAATCTATTGAAGAATTACTGTCAGATATTTTCCTTCTGAATTCTGGAAAACAATGCTCTGTAGAATATATATCAAGCCTTTATTGCTCCCAAATAAGATTTTCCCTTGTTCAGCTTATTTTGTTTTTGTAGTCATCTTACACAAAGCGCTACAGCTGCTGCAGTGTATTTATTCTTCAAGTCTTTTTATAAAAATTTTCATCTATTCAAAGTATTTCCATTTTATCAAATCTCTAATTCTCTTTATTTCTCAACATGCAAATAATGCTCACCTGAAAAGGACACTTCCACTCGACACAATAATGTGAGAATTCATACTGTGAAAATGACCTGCTAGGTACGAAGTCACATGCAGATTTGTGACGTAGTAATGGGGTCCTTGGCAATGTCAGCTTTGTGTCATGAGTTCCTGTAGTATATATCAGATACATATGACCTTATGGAGAGCCAATTATGGGAGGTAGTACGTCCTTCTCTTATTTGTGTCATTATGAAATGTCAGGCAAATCACTATATATATATATATATATTTGTCTAGCCTGGTCTTTTTCAAAAAGGCAATACAGAATCAGAAAATTATAGAATCATGGAAAGCCTTGTGTTGGAAGAAACCTTAAAGATCTTGGAGCTGCACCCGCCTTGCGGCGGGTACTCACTCACTAGATCAAGCTGCCCAGGACCCCATCCAGCCTGGCCTTGAATACTTCCAAGGATGAGACGTCCAATACTTCCCTGGACAACCTGTGCCAGGGCTCACCCTCTGATGAGTAAAATATTTCTTCCTAACATCTAAGCGAAATCTCCCCTCTTTCAGTTTAAAGCTATTCCCATTTATACTGTCACTATTAGATTGTATAAAAAGTCGCTCCTCTTTCTGCTTATAATCTCCTCTCATATACTGGAAGGCCACAGTGAGGTCTCCCCTGAGCTTTGCCTACTCCAGGCTAAACAAGTCCAGCTCCCTCAGCCTTTCTCAGTAGGAGAGGTGCTCAGACCTCCGATCATCTTTGTGGCATGTGGGCCCACTCCAACAGTTCTGCATCCTCCTTGTGCTGGGGACCCCAGGCCTGGACACAGTACCCCACATGGAGCCTCATGAGGGCAGAGCAGAGGGTGACAGTCCCCTCTCTGCCCTGCTGCCACCCCCCTGTTGATGCAGCTCAGGATACCATTGGCCTTCTGGGATGCAAGCACAGACTGCTGGCTCATCCCCAGCTTTTTGCCTTCCAGAACCCCGAAGTCTTTCCTGGTAGGACTGCTCTCAAGGAGTTCTCTCAGTCTGTAAAAATATCTGGGATTTTCTTAACCCAAATGCAATACCCTGCACTCGGCCTTATTAAATATCATTAAATTCTTGCAGGCCCAATTTTCAAGCCTGTCCAGGTTCCACTGAATGGCATCCCTTCCTTCTGTGGTGCCAGCTGCACCATTCAGCTTGATGTCAACTTCAAACTTGTTGAGATTGCATTTGATCCCATAATCTATGCCACTGATAAAGATGTTGAAGAACATCAGTCTCAAGACAGACCCTTGGGAACACACTCATGAACAGTCTCCACCTGGACACAGAGCTGTCAATAACAACCTTCTGGCTACGGCCATCCAACCAGTTCCGTATCCACTGAATAGTCCACCATTCACATCCATATCTCTCCAACCTGGAGATAAGACTGTGATGTGGGACCATGTCAAAGGCCTTGCAGAAGTCCAGGTAGAAGACATTACCTGCACTTCCTTTGTCCACGGATGCCATCACTCCATCACAGAAGGCCACCAGACTGGTCAGTCACAATCTGCCCTTGGTGAAGCCATGCTGGCTGTCTTAGATCACCTGTTCATCTTGCATGTGCCTTAACATGTCTTCCAGGAGGATCTGTTCCATGATCTTCCCAGGCACAGCAGTGAGGCTCACTGGCCTGTAGTTCCCTGGGTCCTTCTTTCTCCCTTTCTTGTAAATGGGAGTGATATTTCCCTTTATCCAGTCACTGGGGATGTCACATAACAGCCATGATTTTTCAAATGTGTTGGTGAGCAGCTTGGCAACTGCATCAGCCAGTTCCTTTTGAAGTCTGAGATGCATGTTATCCAGCCCCTTAGACTTGTATACATTCAGCCTCATGAGGTGGTCTCAGACTCACTCCAGTCTTACAGTGGGAGTGATTTTGCTCACCCAACCCCCACCTAAAATTTCAGAGTGATGAGTGGCATGGGAAGCCTGACTGGCAGTGAAGACTGAGGCAATGATCTCATTAAGTAGCTCAGTAGCCATTTCTCCCTTGTTATTTATCAGAGGGGATATATTCTCCTTTGTCTGTCTCCTACAATCAATGTATCTAATGAATCACTTCTTGTTATTTTTCACTTCCCTCACCACGTTTAATTCCATCTGCGCATTGACTTTCCTGATCCCATCTCTGCTCATCCAGACAGCATCCCTATATTCCTCCCAGTCCACCTATCTCTGCTTCCACTACTTATACTTATCCCTCAGTCTGACTAGCATGTCATTGCTCAGCCATGCAGGTTTCCTACCTCATCTGTCTGATTTTTTCTGCTGGGGATGGAGAGCTCGTGTGCTTTTCGAAAGGCATCCTTAAAGTGCTTCCACCTGTGTTCTGGACAGTTCTCAGGACAGTTTCCCAGGGGATTTCATCCAATATTTCCTTAAACAGCCTGAAGTTCTCTCTCCTGAGTAATCAAAATGTCACGTCAGATGTTACTATTTTTAGTACTATCAGCTACTACCAGTAGTTACTATCAGTACTACAGCTACTATCATAATCCTATCCCATTACTTTATTATTCTGTAATATTAGTCAGAATTGTGGCCAGCTTTATTACTCTTACAAGGTTGTACTTGTTGAGTAATGTCACTTTCACTTTGTATTTACTTTCATCTAGTGTAAAACAAAAGCTGTGAAATTGAAAACAGAAACAAGAGACACTTACAAATTTAATGGTAAAATGAAATTTTATCTTGCCAGAATTTGAGACAGTGCAACCAAGGAACTTTGTCTGGTGGTTTCAAATGACATGTCACGTCAGGCAGATGTCAGGGATAGAAGATAAGGGCAAGTGTTGTGCATTCAGTGCTTCAGTTCTAAAGAAATGAAAAAGGTTCAGTGTTCCCATAACACAGGCAGCTGGCTGAACCTGTGTGAAACAGCTGTATCTTTAAGCCCTGAACGTATATATATATGTGTGTGTATATATGTGTATATATAAATTCCCATTAAAGTGATTGCCTCACAATATATTGCACAGCTTCATCTCAGCCATCAATTATATTTTTTTTTTTCACTTGAACTACTGTCTTAATTCTGATCTCACATGTAAACATAAGCCAGGAATAATTTCACTAAAATCAGTGGAGGCACACGAGCGTGGCAAACTCAGAGGCAAACCTTGCTTGAGAGCCAGTCCTCCACTAGTACCAAACCTAATAGGTGTATTACATTTAGAACTTGGCACAATTTTGCAAATAAAGAGATGAAACATAGATACTTTATGTCATTATCTGAGACTCTTTCTAAAGAAAAATGTTTATCTAATTGACTTCAAAATACCTTTCAGAGAAAGCTGCCAAGTTCTCTGTAATGGCCAACGTGGAGGATTTTTGCTTTCTCTTAATAGAAGTAGATGATCAGAGATGTAGCCAGTTTTTTTAACTGCTTTTTCTTCCACTCCAGTGAGTCTGATTTTGCACTTAAAATACTTCCTAGTAATAATTAAGAAGCATCTTACACCAAAGATAAATTTATGTTTTGTATATTAATTCACCAGTCTTCTTCCTATTTGTTCTGAAACTTTCTCGGATGTTTAAAGTAAGTAAGTGACAATATAGAAAAGCATCTCAATCTGTAAAAGAAAATACGTGGTTTCTGCTACTCTCTGTCATGACCTGGAGATAAAATGGATAGATGTCTAACCTCGGCTGGGAAATCTCACCACCTTCATTGCCTCATTAACACTTGCTGCAACACAACAATCGTACTGTAAAAGGTAACCAGATTGTTAAAACATCAAGGTACAAAATGGGAGCATGATCCCCTTCTCATTTCAGGCATTTCCACTGACTAGGAGATTTTGCTGTTCACATGGGACAGAATAGCATGGCTAGAAGCGCTCACTGCCACTTATGTGAGTATTGTGCTACTGACAGGCTGAGAGCTCCAAAATTTGTGAGACCACAAAGAGGAGAAAAATATGGCCTTTTTGTAGCTAACTAATGAAGACAGGCTCTCCTATCAGAGGAGCTCTGCCTTTACCTCTCAAATGAAAAGCTGTTGTAACGCTGACCCAGAACAAAGCTTTAATTTGCAACAGCTTTGCTAAGTGACCCAAAGCACGTCCCTTATCTTTCTGAGCAACAGTTGCCCAGCTTTAGAATGCAGAAAATGGCACTTCTGTCTTGCTCCTGCTAGTGAGATGAAAATACCTCTCACAGCACGGAGCGCTCACATTCTCTCGTAGAAGGGATTGCAGTATCACTGGAGTGAACCTTCATAATGAAAACTACAATAGAGTATCCTACATGAAGAAGAGAGAATCCTTCTTGCATGATTTCATCTGCCATTTTTAATCCTACAACAGTGGATGCAACTTTTACTGTGCTTTGGCATAAATATCTGTTAGTATTTAGCCACAAACATGAATTTTCACATTACAGGTAAACTAGAAATCTTGGTTATCTGAAATGAAGTAAATACAGTTTGAAGCTTTGTATACAAATAAAAATTTGCAGATAAATTTGCATCAGTTCCTGCACTGGTATATTTTTATGTCATGGTATTGAGGATATTATCTTGTTAAAGTCTTGATAACATGATGCTAAAGGGAACTGCAGCTGTAGGGAGGTTTATTCTTTCCCCTGGAAATATATAACTAATTAAGTTGCACTGCTTGATTTTTCATTTTACCTCAAACCTTCATTTGGCAGGCAGGGACAAAAAGTGAGAGCTTTTATCATGATTGTCCTTTGTGCAGGATGCTCAAAAAAATACAGAAAGCTTTATATTTCACCTAATCAACAACTCGCATTCATAAGTCCTATTCAGCAGGAAATCCAGTTGAAAATACATGGTTCTGGTTCATTAACTGAAAGAATTTAGTATCAATTGCTGCTAATCTATTAGTCCACCTGAGGTTCTACTCTAAAAGCAGCACAATGTCTTTTAGTACAAAATACACTCTTGTATTCTGGTGAGCTCTCAAGTCTTTACATATAAGGTTTATTTCCTGCAGAGGCTCCATTTATTTTTTTCAAGTGTTAGCAGATTTCCAACTGTGATTTTCTGTATTTGTTGCAAATGTTCAACAATTTACTGGAGAAATTTTATTACATTTATTTTTTTTTAAGCTCTAAACATATAAAGATTAAAGAATAAATGTGCAATCAGCATATAGAGAAACCAGCTTTTGCAAGAATGAAATAGATGGTTCAAACTCTTAAACCCCAGAGGAATTCATAACATCTACATTCACTGCTGCCTCTTTTTGTGTGCTTCCTTCCACTAACTTACATTCCCTAGAGAAATGGTTTGGGAAACTAGAAAGTACAGTGGTAAAATATTATTTTCCTTTCTGGCATGATATGGGTAATGTCCATGCCCTTGTCTCCAATAACATATTTAACACATTATATTATGGCTAAATTATTCTCCTTGCTGTTCATAAAGAGACAGACTATTACCTTTTGTCCAGAGCAGGAGTCATTACAGAGGAATCCCATCTGGACAGAATCTTCACAGTACTCACAGAAGCTGTGCTGGAGCTGTGATGTCTCGACCAGAAGCCAAGGAAGGGGCATTTTCCTAAAACACTCTGCATTTACAGCAAAAATCTCCCTCAGACAAACTAGCCCCTACCTGACAGTGATTGAAAGGAGACTGCACAAAGAAGTGCAAGCATTTTTCTTGGTCTGCTAAATTCACAGGGACAGACAGTTTCTGCTTTCAGCAGTTGCTTGAAGGCTTGTCCATTACTGTATTTGTATGTAGGCTATATATGGCAGTGGAGTAATTTTGAATCTCACTGACCTGTGTTCCTCCATAACCAGTATCTAGGATACAGAAGTTACTTGCACCCTTATCACAGTAGCTCCCATTAAATCAAATGTTTGTGACTTTGCAAACCCACAACTCACTTGCCTTGCTGGAGCCATTGACATTGAATATGCTTGATGCCGTTGGTGCATATGTGTGTCTTGTAGTTATGCAGCAGCCTAGCTGCTGTAGTCTACTTCAATTATATTTTAATTAATTTTAATTAACTACCTGCTTGTAAGCTTTGATGCAAACAGACCCTATAATATTATAATGTGAAGAAAGTGCTAACTTTCTTCTTCAAATCTCAAATTACAAAATGTTAGAACAATTAAAATCTTTCATAAGCTATAGTATATGTAGTTTTATTTATTATGATCTTTCCTCCTGTTTTATGACACAGAATTTATACAAATATTTTTTAATCAAACAAAAAATATGTTCATTGTTCATATAGCGGTGTGATTTATTCAGATTATATTAAACCTTAATAAAAAATCTGACATGAATTATACTCCTAAATCTACATGCTTGCTTCCTCTGCCCTTCATGCATTTTACTCAGTGTGATGCATTCTCTGAAATAACTTCACAGTAGCAAAAAAAGTCCTGTAAAGCTATTGTTGGAATAAAAAAATACATTCTTAATATCAGATATCGTAAGTGGTTGAGCCATTTAAAAGATTACCATCCTGTTAGTGTTTCTGAAATTTTACTATGCTAGAGAAACAGAATTAAATATAGGATCAATTTTCTTATAAAAGGATATGAAAGATTTGAGAAAATAAAAGTATATATGAATGTATCAAAGACTTAAGTGGTACCTTCTGTCATTAGTATAGATACTGAGTGAGAGCATGCTTGTGACTCTTTTAACTATTTTATGAGGGTAAGATTTTCTTACAATAACAAATTTTCGAATGCAGTGCAGCATAATTACAAGACACCACTTGATTCAAAAGATCAGGGAAATAGTAGATAAATATAAATAATATCAGTTGGTGAAAATCTCTCATGAAATCTAGAGTTCAATCAGGAAATATAGGTTTTCCTGCTATGTTCTTGTGCTTATGGCTGTCAGAATTATAAAGCATATTCAAACATAAGATAAAAGAATAAGGAGAGTTGGATCACCAAATAATTACAAAACAAGCCTTTCTATCTAAGACATACACACATACACTGCAGTGCTATCTTGTCAGAGAACAAATTTAATCCAGAAGCCTTTTGGAAGAGAAATGTAGGAACATGTTTTTTCCTATTGGGGAATGATATGAGGGGTTAGTTTTGAATGATTAATTAAAATGAATCACTCTTCATTGCACTGCCATTGATATGAAAAGCATCATAGCTGTGCAATAATCGCATGCAATTATTCAACAACCGCTTTGGCAAGGACAATGTAATTAGTCCTGGTAGTGTCAAGAGATTTTCTTTATACCTGAAAAATTGTCAGTTTCAACCAAGTGTTGCTGAAAATTTACCATAAAACAGAGAAAACAATAGGTGAAAGTACAAGGCCCCAAGCTATGTGACTCCTATCTACAACAGTACAAATTTACAATACTGACAACTGATAAATACAACCAATCACATCTTATTATAACTGTGTATCTGTATCAGGCACAATAGTGCTTACTGGTTTAAAATTAAGGGCACAACCCTTTGGATGCCTTGTTATTAAGTCTGCTTCAAGCAATTAGCCAGCAACTTGAGCCGTTTTTGCTGCTTTCTCCTGATTTCTTTGGCCTTCATGCCTACAACCATGGCTACCACAAGCAATCTCAAAGGTGCCTTCCAGGGAGCTGCAGAGCTGTCAGGAAACACAGTATGGGTCCAGGCCTCAGGCTGGCTGTGAGCAAGCAGGGCCAGATGGGTCATCACTAGGCTCTGGGCTGCCACATGTTGCAGGAGCCCTACTTGAAGAGCAGAGTGTGAGCAGCTCCAGGAGCACACAGTCAAGCAAAATCTGCCTGTGGCAAGCCCAGCCACCCACGATATGTGTTTGGTACCCACACGCTCTGCAGACATTTAAATATGGGACAGTGTCTTGAGCCTGAACACACCATGCTGCTTTTCATCAGATTGCCTTGCTTCTGCTGATGCTTGTACTCACATCCAGTGGTCAGCTCATGGCCCCGCTAGCAGCAGCAGGATTATACTAGCACAAAATTTAGCCACTACTACACACCTCTTTCATTAGTGAAGCTGTAGGAAGTGCTATTTAAACTGCCACAGGAACAGTTTGCAGATGTCTGTTGCGTGTGCAATGTGTTGACACGACAGAAATCAGGCTCACCCAGGTAGCCTTTGTAAAAGACGACACGTTCGAGAACTGGTTGTACACCTGAAACCGTACTTGTTGCAAGCACTCGCAGATTCAGCTGTATCTCGCGTGCTGTTGAATGCTGACCCCTTTGCTAGATATTTAATAGATTACATTTATTTATCTTTATGTTATACTCAAAATATGTATTTCACTGGCAATAATTCATCTACTGGGAAAGCAAGCATTGTGGACAATCACCCCAATGAATTTGTAGAATACAGGATGGTTTTAATTGTTACCTATTACTTGTGCAGTGGCTATTTGAATAATAACTCCTTAACGCGACAAGTGAAAGAAGTCAACTGATTGAGTAGTGTCTTGAAAAACAGTCTGATTTAGCAAGTCCAGATCTAGAAAGATAGTACTGAGCCAACAGTTTTTCACTTAGCTTGGAAATGAGCATTCATTTTAAGCTGGAACCCTTAGCAAGGACCTATGAGTCTTTCCCCAAAGATCAGATTTTGAGAACTGTTAGTTCAGGGCACACAAGTCTGTTTTAATCAAGCCCTAAAAAAGGAGAGAAGAAATGTGGTTTTCTCCCATAACTGTGGTCTGGTAGAAAGAGGAGAAAAAGAGGCTTATTCAGTCCTCTGTTCTTTTTCTTGCTGGCAGCTCTAAACACAGCTGTAACAAATGGTACTGACCTGAACTGCAACACAGAGAAATCATTAAGATAATGGCAACAGCATACCTCTCTCTGTTTTAACATACCTATTCTTTCTAGACAGGTTCCTCAGTGACTTTATGCCTTCTAAACTTGCTTGTCTTTTTCTAGGGGAAGAAATAATGCACTGTCTTTTTAATATCCACTGCCTCTAAGATTACTTTTCATCTTAGAATGCAAAGCTTTTCTTTGGGCTACATTTTCATTTTCAGTGCTTTATAACCCCATGAGTGGAACTGCTTTGAACAAAGGTGGAAACATCTATTACAGGAGTGTGTTGGCTTGCTGTGTTATTTTGCATTTAGTTGACGGAGCATTTATCCCCTAGTCCTCCATCCCTCCCCACCCAATCCCCAAAACAAAAGCAAAACCAAGCAACAACAACAAAAACAAACAATAAAAGGAAGTGATAGAATGGAAAGGGAGGAGATAGAGAAGAAAGAAGAAAAAAAAATCTTGCTACATGTACACAAGAGGTTTTGGGTATAATCCCAATAACTTCTACCCCTGTAGAGGTCTCTTATCTTAATGACTTTGCTAAAGAAGTTGTCTCGTCAAACATATTTAAAAGATTTTGCTTCATATGAATAAGCTACAAATGAAAGCAATTTGGCAAAAACATAGCAGAAAATAAAGAAACCCCTTGGTACAGCAGAAGAATGCAACTGCTGAGCAAATATAAGGTTAACAACTATCAAAAAAATTTAATTCTTCAGCACTACGTTTTCTTGAGAGCAGTCAATTATAGTGAGTGCTGCAGAAGCTATATAATTAATGCACCCTGATGAGGTTATGTTTTATTCTTTTCCACATTCCACATGTTATATAAATACCACAGCAGCAGTAGTCCAAACAAAATTCTATTGTTTTGCATAGGTTGATAGAAAATGTTGAGATTAAATCCACCTCAAAATGCATTGGCTGCTTTGTTTTGTTCAAACATGCTGCTTCCATCAGGTTTTTTTCTTTTTTTTCTTCTGAATGAGCATTTTGTGAAGATGGGTGGTCTCAAGAAGTAGAGAGCAGAGATGAATGTTAAATAATCAAGGAGTTTGGAAGAAAGAGAAATAAGAGTAGAAGAAGAAAAGATGTGGTGAGATACAGAAATTTGAGAAGGGGAGGGAGGAACTTCTCTGGAAGAATTTGGAGACAGGAACAGACTGCATTTTGCAGCTGTATTCTGTCCTAGCCCTAGCCAATGTTTTCAATGGTATTAAATGAGTGCAAAATGAATTTTGTGAGAGACTGAATAGAAAACAGTGCCAGCAAAATATAATAAAAAGGACAGGAAAAAATCAGAATGCAAACGAGAAGAAGAAAATATCAGTGGAGAGGAAGGAAAGAAAGAAAAAATGGAAAAAGTGGGTGGAAAAGCCAAAAGGGTCAAAATATCAGAGTATATATATATATGTTTAAATCAATTATTTAAGTCTGTGTGGGGGATGAAAATCCAGGGAATACAGAACGCTACAATATTTGGTTACTATTGTGGTAGTAATGAAAGATGATGGGGGAAAAAGAAAAACGGATAAATCCTGAAGTACATAAATGATAGAAGTGATTTAATGCAGAGGTGAAAAATCACATTTGGATCAGGAATGTTTGGATTATCTTTTGCTAATTTTATTTTTTCAAATTATTATAATAATTATTACATATGAGACCTTGAGTAGAGAATTTTAATTTAATATATCTGATATAAATGCAAAAGGAGGAATATCTACCCATGAACTTTGTCTGTATCAGACAAGCAAACATAGAGATGCTGAAAGTGCCTACCTGTCTATTTTATGTTTAGGATGGCCAATTACTCATCGGGAATGTGACAAGGGAAAATTGAAAGTGAAGTCTGCTAGGCAGCCAATAAATCAAGCTTATATCTTCCTCTCTCCCTTGGACTGCAAGGAACCCACGTATTTTAAAAGTTTCAAGAAACCAGCCAACAGGAGGACATGAAAAGAATATCTTAAATCTGTTATATTTTCTTTGCCTGAATAATTTTAACTTTTCTCTACCTTTGTCAAATGCTCCTAGTCCCCTTCCTGGGAGGTGCAAACCCCAGTGACTTCTGGAACTTGCTCCCTTTCCAAAGCATTCTAAAAACCATAGCATAGAAATGAGGTAACTAAATATAGGTGTAGCAAATGAGACATTCAAAAGCATACTGTATATGAGTAGTTCACCACTGTCTCCTTTCTATAGGTATTAAAAGCATGGACCATCAATAAATTATGAAAAGTAGACACAAAAATAAAAGCTAAGATTTGCTCTCTAGTGCTGCTCTGAAGTGAGAAATAAGATAGGGAAAAGGATAGGTCCTGTTTAGAAACAAGAGTCATGAGGTCCTGAATTAGATTTGTAAATGCTTGGACCACTTTTAGAAGTTGCTCTCTGGCTTCTGAGTCATTGAAGCCTTCTGAAAAATATATCTCTTCAGCAGACCTGATAATTTGTTCATGTTGAGTAGTGTAGTCAACTCCAGATATGACTGAAGGAGTAGGTGCAAGAAGAGAGATTAAAGACCCTGGGTGCATCTCTGAATTGAGGTCAGGATAGGAAGAAGAAGTGGATATACAGAAATTCAGGTCGGATTTACAGCTCCTTATATGCTCTCTCTATCTCACCTTCCATATAATATGGAAAGCTGATAAGAAATTTGCTGGATGGATCCAGCCAGAGAGTTGTTGTCAAAAGTTCTATGTCCTTGTGGATGCTGGTGATGAATGGTGTCCTTCAGGAGTTCATTTTCAATATCTTTATCAACAACATAACTGTGGGATTGAGTGCACCCTCAGCAATTTTGCTGATGACACTAAGCTGAGTGGTGAAGTTGATAATACAGAAGGAAGGGATGCCATCCCTTGCTGTCTTGGAGAAGACGAGGACCAAGGAAGACTTCACAGTGGCCTTAAAGGAGTTTATAAACAGGAGGAAATCCAACATTTTGGATTCTGGAGTCAACATTTGGAGTTTGATTGTAATAGGAGAAGATGAAATGGTTCTGAAATAAGAAGTGAGATTTAGGTTAGATATTAGGAAGAAATTCTTTACTCATTGGATAGTGCAGAGATGGGATTAGTAAACCAAAGCACAGATGGAACTGAGCTTGGTAAGAGATGCTGAAAACAACAAGAAAAGATTCTACAGGTACATAGGTCAGAAAAGACAGGCCAAAGAGAGCATACCTCCTCTGCTAAATGAGAAAGAACTGGCTACAACAGATATGAAGATGGCTGAGATTCTCAGTGAGATCTTTGCCTCAGTCTTCACTGGCAGCCAAGATTCTTACGTCCATGAACCTCACATCCTTGAACCTGAACCTCTAGGTGGGAACTTGCAAAGAAGGATTTAGGGGTTGTGGTTAATGAAAAAGTTAACATGAGCCAGCTGTGTGCTTGCAGCCCAGAAGACCAAAGGTATCATGGGTTCCATCAGATGAGGGGCAGCCAGCAGGGGGAGGGAGGTGACCGTCCCTTTCTGTTCTGCCCTCATGAGGCCCCAGCTAGGGTACTGCATCCAAGTCTGTGGCCCCTAAATCTGGAATGACTGGAAACTTTTGGAGACGTTCCAGAAGAGTGCCACAAGGATGATCAGAAAGCTGGAGCACCACTCCTACAGAGATAGGCTGAAGAAACTAGGCTTATTCAGCCTGGAGAAGAGAAGGCTGCAGAGAGACCTTATTACAGCCTTCCAGTATTTAAAAAGAGTTTATAAACATGAAGGAAATCAACTTTTTACACAAGTAGATAGTGGCAGTGCAAGGGGGAATGGTTTTAAACTGAAAGATGGTAGATTTAGATTATATGTCAGGGGAAGGTCTTTACTGAGGGAGTGGTGAGGTGCTGGAACAGGCTGTCCAGAGAGAATGTGGATGCCCCATCCCTGTAGGTGCTTAAGGCCAGGTTGGATGGGGACCTGTGCAATCTGATCTAGTACCTGATCTAGCAGTTGGCAGCCCTGCCTGTGATGGGAGGTTGGAACTTGTTGATCCTTGAGGTCCCTTCCAACACCAGCCATTCTATGATTCCATGATAGTCAGGCTCTGGCACAGGCTGCCCACATAAGCTGTGGATGCTCTATCCCTGGAAACATTCCAAGCCAACCTGGATGGGCCTTGAGCACTCTGATTTGGTGGATGGCAACCAGTCCACAGCATGGGAAGTGGAACTGGATGGGCTTCTAATGTCCCTTCCAACCCAAGCCATCCTGTGATTCTCTGATATCAATGTGTGGTTTGAAATTCTTACTATTAGTATGATAATTCTGCCATCAGAATGCTGAACTTAGAATATCAAACAAAGAAAGAGACATATTCACACTCTCCTTTTGTCACATCCCACAACAGAGCATAAATGTAAAGTTAATGACAAATGAAACTACCTTACCCACAGTTATAGCATTGTCCTCGTTTCTGGAATTCAGTGTCATTTTACTGAACTTTGTCTCATTTGGTTATTCTGGAGCCACTCACTGGGTCCCAAGCAATGCAGAATGAAGAGAGAAGCACTACAGCTTGAGGTATTGCAGTTACCTTAGAGGACAAATTAAGTCAATTGGGATCCACTGAACTTGTTATAGTTATGTTTGTGTAAAAAATGGAAACACTGTAGCGTGGTCCATTCTTGCTCATTGTCAAAGTAATCAAAAGTTTTGCAACAACATAAGGTTTAGATCCTTTTTTAAAGATTGATCCCAGATGTTTTATCACTGGTGGTTTATCTATCATCTCATTGCTAATTCTGCAAACAAACATTCAGAAAGTCAGAACTCATCATTTTATCATGCACTGTGGGGTTTATTATTATGTGTCAATGTTATAAACAAATGCCTCTAGGAAGAGTAAGATCTCATCTTCTCTCAAGATATTAACATTTACAAATATTTGCTTCAGACTCTTAGAGATAATAATATTCTTCAACTGTTACCTTTTGACAAGTTGCAGATATAGGAAAAACACTCATGCCATGATCTCTCCTTGCTTATATTGCTATGAATTAGGAGCAACTCCAAGAAGTCAAAGTATTTACATCATAGTAGAACCAATTAACAAGAGCAGAACTGATTCCAGATTTGTAGGGTGACACTCCTTCGTAAGAAACATCTGCAACTAAGAATAAATGTATTTAATGTAAACTTCACAAGTCATTGCTGTGGTTTCTTTTCATTTCGTTTTCTGTTTATTCTCATTACAAAACATCTTCATTTAAAAATTTAACGGGCTTAGTTTAATGAAAAAGCACATGATAATGTAAACCCCAATAAACGAGCTGATACATTGTATCTGTAGCAGTGAAACATTGAAGTAGATTGCACTGGATGGAGAAATTCAAGGGCTTTTTTCCTCAGCAGGAAAAGTAAGATCATGATACATATTATTATTTAGATGTTTTTCATTTACCTCCCTAATTTCTTTTCTTTTCTTTCTTTTTTTCTTTTTCCTTTTCACAGTCTGCAAAATACTGCATTTGCTGTTTACTTTCCCATAGAGTCTAAAGCAAAGTTGAGGAAGACAAGATTATTATCTTGTCAGATAATTATCTAGGCAGATTATTTTGAATTATATTTCTTCTGGAAAAGATAAATAAGGGCTTGGCATTTAGGACTTCTTATCATCTATTTTATTATCTATTTACTTGTCTTGACCAAAGGAGCTTGAAAGTAAATAGTTATTCATTACACTCATTATTGTATCGACTCAAGTAAGGAACAGACTCTGAGCAGGAGAGCCTCTTGCCTAAAAAGTGAAGACAGATGAAAAAAATAAACAGGTTTCCCTTTTTGCTTTTAGATAGAAATGGGTAGCAGTGCTATAGAGATGAGGTATTTTCCTCATGAAGTTTCTTCAGATGTTGTGTGACAGCATCTGGAGCTGCAGCCAGTGTTGCCAGGCCCACAGCCACTGCACACCAATGACCAGAAAGAACTGTCCCCACCTTCCCCGGGATCCCATATAATTCTCAAAACAACACGCCCTCCAAAATTTGCAGTCAATCTAATAAAATAAAAAGATTCAGCTTGCCTGTTTGCCTGGTTAGGCACTAGTAATCTAGGTAACTAAAGGAAAAACCAAACTCTTGCCAGAGCCATGGGGCTTGGGAACAGTTGATTCTATTTGCTGACAATTCCATAGCAGGTAAGCACTGCAGATAAATTTTTACTGTGAATTTTTTTCCTTGTCCATTTTTTAAAAATGTGTTCAAATAATACGAAATCACCACCTGTAAACTTCAAAATAATTGACTTAAAGCAAGCACAACAAATTTTGCTGCTTCTGTAAACCTGAA
This sequence comes from Numida meleagris, assembly GCF_002078875.1. Classification (NCBI taxonomy): domain Eukaryota; kingdom Metazoa; phylum Chordata; class Aves; order Galliformes; family Numididae; genus Numida; species Numida meleagris. Next base: position 73,880,679 of record NC_034438.1, read on the forward strand.
GCTTTAAAAAAAAATCATAGTTTTTAGCTCTTAATAAAAAGTGAATTTGAAAACATATTTTTTTTTCTTGGTAATAACCCATCAGCTGGCAACTTGTCACAAGTGGTGTTTCCCAGGTGTCAGTACTGAGGCCTGTCCTGTTTAATATCTTTATTGATGATCTGGATAAGGGCATTAAGAGCACCCTCAGTAAGTTTGCAGATGACACCATGTTGGCTGGAAGTGTCAATCTACGAGAGAATAGGAAGGATCTGGACAAGCTAGATAGCTGGGCTAAAGCCAATGAAATTAAATTCAACAAGACCAAGTTCAAAGTGCTCAGTCCTGCACTTTGGTCACAACAACCCCTGCAACACTACAGACTTGGAGCAGAATGGCTGGCAAGCTCCACAGAGGAAAAGGATCTGGGAGTTTTGGTTGATGTTCAGTGGAACATGAGCCAGCAGTGAGCCCAGATGGCTAAGAAGGCCAGTGGCATCCTGGCTTGTATCAGAAATAGTGTTGCCAACAGGAGCAGGTAGGTGATCCCCCTGTACTCAGTACTGGTGAGGCAGTACCTCAACTGTTGTGTTCAGTTTTTGGTCCCTGATTACAAGAAAGACATTGAGGACCTGAAGCGTGTCCAGAAAAGGACAATGGAGCTGTGAGGGGTCTGGAGCACAAGTCCTTTGAGGAGCGGCTGAGGGAACTGGGATTATTTAGTCTGGAGAAGAGGAGGCTCAGGGGAGACCTTATTGCTCTCTATAACTACCTGAAGGGTGCTTGTGGTGAGGTGGGAGTCAACCTCATCTCCCATGTAACTAGTGATAGGACTAGAGGGAATGGCTTCAAGTTGTGCCAAGGGAGGCTCAGGTTGGATATTAGGAAAAATTTCTCCTCTGAAAGAGTGGTCAGGTGCTGGAACAGGCTGCCCAGGGAAGTGATTGGGTTACCATCCCTGGAGGTGTTCAATAAATGTTTAGATGTTGTACGAAGGGACATGGTTTAGTGGGGAAATATTGGTGGCAGGTGGATGGTTGGACTGGATGATCTTGGAGGACTTTTCCAACCATGGTGATTCTGTGATTATATGATTCTAAGATTCACTTTGATTATGTGGTTATATGGAAGGTACTTATATTCGGGTTTCTCAGAGGATTAGAATATGTAAATTTGCATTTGAAACTGGACATGAGGCTTAAACAAAAATTATAAATAACACTCACTATCTCCATACAGATATATTTTTTAACCAGTTTGGATTATTTCAAAAAACAAACCAAATGATCAAATAAACAAAACACCTTTATCAGTGTCCTCTAAAGTAATCCACACTTTCAATGGTGACAGTTTTTTCATTTTGAAGGCATTACGTAAAGCCAAAAGTAGGTCCTTTCACACTCTTTATCACATCCAGCTGCAGTTCCAAGGTCTTGACTGATGTTTAGTCCACTGTTATTATATTACACATCATTACTCATTAATTAAAATTAATAGAATCATTTGCTTTAATATGCTACAAATTAGCTTTAGAAATGGTATTATATTAGGCAGCTAGTTTCTCATTCTATTCCAAACTTACTGCCTGAAGGTGGCAAGGGATTTTCACAGTATTTGTCATTGATGTAACTCAGTAGGAAAGAAGGACAGCAGATTGTGCTTGCTGCCTGTACCTTATGTAATTACCAGCAGCAGTTATGGTGGACTTTCTCCACATTTGAACTGGGTCATAATAGGAATACTTTTTTCTGTGGAGAAAAACAGAAAGGTCTTCCCTAAGTTTACACTGAAAGTCATTAGTAGAGCCAAATGAAGGATCCAAGATTATCACAACTCACCTGCAACCTTCATTTGCTTGTAGTATCTAGGCTTGTTAAAAATGCACTAACCATATATCACTGCACATTTCTAAAATGACATTTTGGGGTATATTCTAGTATGGCTTTTTGTTGTCGTTGTTGTTTCTTTGTTTAATGCAAGGTTAGCATCAATTTTCTTTTACTAGCACAACAAAATACAGTTCCAAGGGAGTCTATGTATTCTAAATATAAATCCCTTTTAATGACTGTCAGATGGCTTCAACCATCTTTAAATAAAATAATCTTAGAAGAAAAGTAGAACTTTCTCTTCCTTTCCCTCACAATGTAAAAAATGAAGTTTTGACTGTCCATTAAATCACATACAAAGGATGACATAATCAATGCCCTTAAATTCAATACATATCTATTGGCAGTTTATTATTTGCTCCTGTGAAGTTTGAAAAATTAAAGTTTGAGTGCTGATAAAGTGCCCCCATACTAAAAGCAAACTAGCTGGTTTAATAAATGAAAAGCATATGCCTAGGAAGTAGGAAGCTGTCTTCAAAGGCCATATATTTTTAGAGCATTGTCTGCTTGATCTGTAAGAAAAGTAAGCCCATTCCATCTGATTCTTGTTCAGACCTCTGTCTGGAAGGCAGCATTGTTTAAGTATCGAGGGGTCTCACACAGGCCATGCATTCCTGAAACCAGAACAGGTGCAGTCACACTCTATCTACAGACAAAGATGTTTTGTTTTGAATAAGCAAATCAGAGATGAAATGGATGTATTAGTAGCTAAATTGTATCTTTATTAATAGTGGAACAGCTATCAGTTCTATGTGACAGTACTCATTCCAATCTATTTTATACAATTGCAAGATTGTAAGTAAACCACATCAGGGAGCTGAGGAGACCACACATAAGCAATCAGCCATTCAACAGCACTATAATTGCTTCACAGTGGGAAGTTTGTTCTGCTCCGCCACTGTTATTCTTTTAGTATGAATTGTTGTTGCACTACAGCTATCTCGAATTAAATGCTGCTAATGCAGATAAGCTTGCTTGGAGAAACTCCTTTTGTTTCACAAGCCCTGTGAGATAACTCACTGCAGGAATTTCTGCAGTGCCTCTGAATATCACAGATGCTTCAAGTGCTCTGTACCAGAGCTGAGGCACAGGCAGGCAACCTTAAGATCTTGGTTGTCTAGCCTTCAGAACCGTAACCAGGACAAAAGGGGAAAATATATACCCAATAAACTCTTAGGATGTTGTTAAAGCCTGCTTGGGGAACCTTCCCCCAAGAAAGAATTCCTACTGAGAATAGTCTCTGAGAGTCGGTCTGAGATGTGTAAGGGGCTGAAGCTGTACTTGTAGCCCTTGTGCCCAGGGAAACTGCTCTGGAAGGAATTAGTTCCAAGTATAATCATGTTACAGAGGCATACATAGCCATGCGTTTGCAAAGAGTGTGCATGTATGGGAAGATACAGCAAGAAAAAAACCATTCAGAAGATTTATTAGGTCATGCCAAAATTATCATTCAACTTCGCGCATTTATACTTCATGCATATATACTAAAGTCTGTAGAGTCCAGGTTATGGCTTCCAGTGTTAATGTTTACTATTATTTGATTTTCTGGCTGTTAACAAGATGCACTTGATACCAAGAAGATATTTTGAAACTTTGTAATGGAGAGGATACATTTTATGGAAACAGTAATGTTCTCTTGGAACCAAAAAAAGGGAGTATTGTCTGTGTTTAATCAACATGAATGTAGAATCCTTTGATCAAGTACAGATTATGCTAAAGCATAGACGTCTTGGCTGTTGATACTGTCTAATTAATTAAGGACAATTGTTCTACTTGGAAAGTTGGCAAGAGAACTGTCCAGCTTGTCCATAGGTGACAAGTGACCATATGTGGTTAAAAAGAGTAAGGGGAGAACCCCCTACATGACCCCTGAGCAGCCCTGGGGGAGCAGACAGCTGGGAAACTAGCCAAAAGGGGATGGAGTATCATGATTGCTTAACATTATGAATGGTGGGTGTTTCTTCTGTAATAGGTAGGTGGAGTACATGAGAATCTAATGTATGAGCACAGTGAAGAAGCTTGGATTATTCCTGATTTGCGGAAACTTCCACTAGCACGCTGGCCTGAATAGAAAGTAATATTTCTCCGGAGTTTTGGGAGCTGGCTTATTGCACATTGGGTAACAAATCTGCCTTTTGGACAGCACTTGCATACACACACTTCATAGTAGCTTCAATCTGCAGTTTCCTTTTTTTTTTTCCACCTATCTCCACCAAACACATATACAAACACTTCCCTCCTCTCCTACAACACTCTAATGCTTATTTGGTAAGTTTTCAAAATATACTCTGGGAAGAAGATTAAAAAACTCTTGGCTGTCTCTGGCACAGTAAAATGCAGACAGATACGAAATAATAAACTCTTTCCAGTTGGCAGGATTTTTTTTTTTTCTGTTTTCTACCATCTTTTTGGGATATTTAATTCCAGAGAAATAATTTACATTGTTCAAGATCTCCTGCAGACTCTGTGCACAACTCACTCCTGCAAGTTGTGATTTCTTTGTTAGTCCTTCACATATGGCTCTAGGTAATAGAATAACATTCTGACTCAACTTGTTGTCTGTTGCTGCTGTTTGAGGATGACCTTCAGACTGTCCTTTTCCACATCAGTTGTACTGATGGAATAATATGAACAAATGAACAATTCTGATAGGCAAGAAAATAGACTTGCATAAACCGAAGATCATTTTTAAATTAAGGAAAGACTCAGAAAAGAGTGGGAAATTCTGATTATTGAAGAAAAGAGCATTTGAAGAAGTCACCAACTCTATGAGTGAAAAGAAGTATTAATTAAAATTCAGTTGATAACTATGAGCTGTATATGTGAAAGTGCAATAAATGTTTTTTTTTATTATTTTGCTTTGTTTTGTCTTTGAAAAGGAGAATAAGTAGAGAATCATTTGAGGCAATATTTAAAAAAGTAACTGTCAAATCTAGGCATAGCATGAAGTTGTAATCGATAAATCTGCATGCAATATGAAATGGAAAACAGTTAGAAAACAGCACCTAATTTCCCACTGTCAGAATTATTATTTTAATAACCAGGGATACAAAGAATCACAGAATACTCATTTTTCCTAGGTCACTAGACTTTTTGCCATCTGTTCTATGAGATTTATGTTCATGGTCTCTTGCTGCTCATGACACTTCAAGCCATGTCTAACTTAGCAAGGAATGATGCTCCTTCAAAGCAGATTTGTACAAAAACTTGATGGTTCTGAGGATGTAAAGAGCACTATAAAAGGAAAAAGTACTCTATATACAGTTCAAGAGGGCTTCCTCCTGTCCAGTCCGGTGTATTTAAGGCTCACTGCCAAGTTGGATGGAACTCACAGGAGCTGGACAGAACTTATGGGAGTTGGACTTAGATGATCTTCAAGGTTCATTCCAGCCTAAGTCATTCTACGATTCTGTGAACAGGAGTGCATCAAATGCCTACTTCATATCTCCCTCATGTACTTAACACTGCTTCACTATGGGAATCACAGTCTGGTAAGTGACAACGGTCAGAAGATTTGCTTTGAAAGAATGATTCTGAAATAAAATAGAAATACTAATACAAGTGCACCGCTTACTTACCATCATGATTTAGACCAACAGTTAGAATATTTTCACTGTAAAGATTCTCTGCAAAATGTGGATTTTTTATTTAATAGTATTTTATCTTAAAGGTTACAAAAATGAAGTTACTCTATTTTCCCCAACAGGCATTTTAATGGTCTTAGCAGATAAGTGTGATAAATTAAGACTTACAGAGAGATTCTGACAGATTGGAATGCTGGATAGCCATCATCTCTATGAAATTTAACAGGAGCAAATGCCTAATTCTGCAGCTGGGACAGTGCAGCCTGGTTGTATGTGTAGGCAGGGGGCCAAGAGACTGGAGAGCAGCCTTGCAGAATGGGACCTGAGTTTTCTGACAGTAGACTCAGTATGAGTCAACAGTTTGCCCATATGTCTAAAAGGCACTGGGACACCACTTGAACACAGGGTGCAGGTGTGGGTGCTGCTGTGTGGAGTCATTGGTTGAGATCAACAATGCTTGTTGCTGCCAGGCAACTAATGATTTATTATGCTTCTAAATCCGGTCTCTCCTTGACATTTCTATTCTCCGTCTTTCCAAGTGAACCATTAAGTTCTATCTGGTTTAGCGTAAACAAGCCTCTTCTGTTCAAAATGTTCTACAGCTAAGGCTAGAAATGTCAAGTAAGGATAGAGGATATGTGGTCCTCTTGCATAACTGCTCCTAGGACAAAAGCATTACAAGGTAATTTTAATCACCTAATTAAGACCTTAGGGTAGGTAATATCTCTGCAATTCTAACAGTGCAAACAGCTGCATGAAAAGCTACTTCCAGGAACTGTATTGCAGTGAGTTTTATCTCACACGAATTTTTCACCACTACTGTAGAACAGAGGCAAGGAAAAATCTAGAGTTGTTACAAGGGCAAAAAAAAACAAACAAAAAAGGAAAACAAAAGCCAAAAAACCCACCATCACCACCAGCAGAAAAAAAAAAAACAAACACCCTTCAGAAGAAAGAGACTTGTTTCTTAATTGATCTGAAAAAAAAAAAAAAAAGGTCAGATTCAGTGATGGTGATCTCATGAATACCCCTCAGTTAGCACAGTGAGACGGTACCTGCACAGTGCTTATTCTCTGAGCATTATGATACACAAATGCTGTGTATCTGTATGTTTAGGAACATATAAAGTGTGCACAGAGCTACTGTCTTTCTTTGCACATACTGTTCAGGCAAAAATGTTTGATAAAATATTTCAGAATCATGCTGAGCACTCTCCTTTTTCTTTCTTTCTTATCTTTCCTCTGGTTTTCTCATGGTTCACAGAGTGAAAGAAAAGTGCAGGGAGTTCAGTCTGTTGAAAAGGAATAACTGCAACTGGCAGGCATCAGCACATTGATGTAGATGAGCTCCTTATGGATGGAGCCCAGCACAGATGCTTGCTTGTGAACGACAGACTTCTTAGTGCTTCCGTTTAGGTATCAAGGCAGATAAAAGATACAGTATTTCTTCATGAGAGTTTTTTAAAAACAAGAAAACAACTAAGTATTTATCTTCATTTCTGAGTCTGCTGGGAAATTTTGCTTTCATTTCAAGGACAGAAAGAGTTTTAAGGGCATGAGTTTAATTTTGTCTTCTAATTAATCTAATTTACATAAAATCTAGTCTTAGTAGAGGTGTATGCAGTCTAAAATGTCTGAGCATATTCACAATGTCAAAACATAGCTTACAGGACACACCTGTGACTTTGAAGAGAGAGTCAACTCTCCTAACCATGTGTTATGGGCTAGAATTCTCCCCGTCTTTTGGGTTCTAATGCAAAAAAAAAAAAAAAAAAAAAAAAAAAAAGGTTAATCAGCAGTTTCAACCACATTCCATTTTCCAAAATCTCCAGCAAACTCTTCCTTCCCTCAGCAGCTACTTGGATTGCTCAGGCTAAAAGACAGCATGAGGACATACTTGTGAGATTTAGGTAGCAACACTGAATTGTCAGTGCACACTAGAGCTCTTTATGCTGCATGAACTGCTATACTATGTGCAGCTGTCTTGGGCTGGTTACAGCCAATGAGCTAATCAACCAAAACCTGTGCCTTTCTGCATAGGGTTTTGTTAAAGACTAACAAAACATTCTCATTTGATTGATACATTACAGGAACGTGCAGTGTTACTAACACCATGAGTTACTCTAACATGAGTTGCTCTATCCAGTACTTCTTCCCAGTTTTTCATCCTTTCTCTTTATTTGAGATGGAATGTCAGAAATTTTAGCATCTAGTAGCCTCTGACAGCAGATAAATGAGATGAAGCTACTGTCAATACTAGGGCACATGCTACGCATACAAGAAGATAAGTAAGAAATGGAAATGAAAAGTAGCTTGTGCTTTGTACAGTTCTGGAACATTTTCTTTTCAAGTTGTATTGTCTTTTTTGCAGTCTTCACTTTATCCCACTGCAAGTAGTGAATTGCATTCAAAGCCCTCCATTCTGACCTCAACGCTGCAGGAAAAAAAAAAGCATTGCAAAAAGCAGCTCAGATTCTTTTCTTGTGTACATGAGTGTAAGACCTAGATAACTTCTGCTAGTATATTAGGATAAGTATTATTCAGAGAATTTTTCATACTTGACAGGGTGAAGCAACAATATATTGATAAATTATTTTGAAACTATTTACAGTGGAACGTTTCTATTCTTTTTTCTCAACAAACATCAACTGACTGATTGATATCTCTTTTATCAGCAGAATAAAATAATGAATCTGCTCCTGTATGTAGTGGCAATGTCAGTCCTTTGCTGCTGAACCGTGGAAAGAAAAGATAACTATTTTGACTTCAGAGTTTCGCAGATAATATATGCACATATGTACATCTTATGCACAAGTTTTTCAAGAACTTCAAAAAACCCCATCAGACATGCTTAAAGGATATTAGCCAGCATGACATGTTGTGGGGAATGAGTAGAAGCCCAGGTCCGAACAGGATCCTGAGGACAAAAGGCTGCCTGGAAACTTCCAACCTCGTGTTTCCTCATAAATTCAGGGCATGGAGAGAGCACAGGGTTGATTCTTTTGAGCTTTCTGACATCTGACTAGTCATCTGTCTTTTTAAAACCTTGGATATAATACAAAGAGAACCTCTGAAATATCTACAGTTCTTTCTTCTACCCAAGATAGTCTGGCTTCAAGCCTGCTGAAGTGCAAGAGCAGTACTACGCAGGTTAATATTCTCTTGGCATGAAGGAAAATCAGATATTCACTGTGATTTTTTTTTTTTAGACTTATCAGCTGCTTTCAGTACTGTTGATGATGAAGTATTAAATCAATAACATTAGACCAAGATGAACTTAGCCTACTTACTTGAGTTTAATGATATCCAGACTTAGTTTCTGTTCTGATACAAGTAAGTTTCCTGTAATTCAGGTCAGTTTTACTTATCAGCAATTTGAATTGTGCTAAATTGAATTTCACTTCTTTGATGTAGAAGCTTTGTTGGGCTGGAGAGTCACTCTCATAAACACTGCAAGAAAATCTGAGTGGTCTCTGTGGACACCATTGACTGAGAGAGGAACCTCCAGTAAAGATCTCTAGAGACAATGAAAAGGTTTGTTTATTGTACTGAATCTGTATTTTGCTGAAGGATGCTGTGTGTAATGTTCTGTGTAAGATCTCTCTCTGAACTCTCAGAACGTGTTCACGCAAATACAAAGCCAAATCTGCCTTACAAAAATATTACCGTTGAGGAAGAAGTGAAGTAAAATATTTTCCTTGAATCATGCTTTGCATGGAGGAAGACTGGTAGAAATACAGCTAACAAGCTAAGTTACAGTTATTTCTTAAGCTGAAAACAACCATCCCTCTAGGATACCTGGACTCTTCTGAGGGTTTTTTTTTTTTTTTTTAATAAAAATACATAAATCTCATAAGTGTAAATAATAATAATGTAAAACAAGATATGGTTCTTCCAAACAGCATCAAATGAAAAAGTAATGTTAGGTTTGACATGAATTTTAATATGCTGTCTAGATATTTCCCAGACGTATGCGTATAATATTAGAATTGCATTTAGTTTAATACAGCATTTGGCATCCAATTACAGAGGACAGGGACTCTTTCAAGATGAATAAGCACCGATCACATGTTCTGAAGAAACAACAGTGAGAAGGCATAGCCTTTTCAAACATGGCCAGAAACAGTGGGTTAGCCCTTTGTTTTTAGGCATATGACCTTTATCTCATTAGGTGTACCTTTCACTGTGATAAACATCCATTTAAGTGAATATCATTTCCTTACAATTACAGAAGGGTCATACATAATACACTAAGTTCCCCTGACAGCATATGTGTTAGTCATGAATATTTCATGAGCAGTTTTATTCCCCCAGTCAGCTTCAAGCAATGCCCAAGCTTTTGGCTTTGGTATGAAGGAAATGAAGTTCTTCTCCATAAGAAGATTCCAAATCAATGACTGTAACTCTGCACTTTATCAAGAAGAGCGACCAAATGACGTCCTTGTAACAGCTGATGGGTACTGGTATCAGTTTTATTTGCAATATTCATTGATTTCTCTTATTTGTCAGTTTTAATGGAAAACACATAATTCCCCCCACCCACAGGCTTGAAAGTAGAAATAGTGAAAGATGTCTATCACTGGAGGGTAGTTAAGAATGTTGTAGTTGCAAAAGAAACTGAGTAAGCATGAAAAAAGAAAAAGAGAAGAGAAGAGAAGAGAAGAGAAGAGAAGAGAAGAGAAGAGAAGAGAAGAGAAGAGAAGAGAAGAGAAGAGAAGAGAAGAGAAAA